>NC_087170.1:22003994-22006494 GCF_035594125.1 Scylla paramamosain | reverse complement strand
GTCAGTGAAGAGCAACCACTTCCTTATACACCTGCTGACATTCTCTCTCTCTCTCTCTCTCTCTCTCTCTCTCTCTCTCTCTCTCTCTCTCTCTCTCTCTCTCTCTCTCTCTCTCTCTCTCTGCTATATTTCAGTTTGGCAAAGTGGCTGGTAGTGACTCATTCCAATCCACTTTCCCAGGCTAGTATTGCTCCATCTTCCACTCCCCTCACTCCACACAGCCTCAGGTTACTCCTATGTCCACGTCACTCCACTCTCCTTCCCTCCACATCACTCCACTCCGCACTGTTCCACTAATTTCCACTCCCCATTTCTCCGTAACGTACTTATTCCACTCCACATACGCCAGAACAGCTCACACACACACACACACACACACACACACACACACACACACACACAGTCAGCACATCTCGTTTCAAAACTTTCTCTCCCAAGTCTCAAATATTCACCAGAGAATAAACGGTAAAACTTATAAAAACGTGTGTGTGTGTGTGTGTGTGTTGGTGGTGGTGGTAGTGGTGGTGGTTTTTGGGACTCGTGTAAACAAACAAAGCAATCTTGACCATCCTTACATTCCACACGTCCTTCGCCAGCAAAAATAAACGAAAAGACTGAAAAAAGGTTGGGTTATTCTCATTTCACACCATTTTCAGCAACATTTTAACTTTTTCCCCTCGCCTCCCTCATTCCGTGACAGCAGCAGCACCAGCAACTCTCCCCAAAAAATTAACAAGGTCATTTCTTCTCTTCATTCCTAAGGCCACTTATTCCCATTAGCATTTCTTGTCTTGTCTTGTGTGTGTGTGTGTGTGTGTGTGTGTGTGTGTGTGTGTGTGTGTGTGTGTGTGTGTGTGTGTGTGTGTGTGTGTGTGTGTGTGAGAGAGAGCTTAAGCATCCACTGTTATTACGTAAAGTTGTGACGTTATAAAGTACTGTATTATTTTGTTAAGTTCTTGTTACGGTTACGGTTCGTGATGTTACAAAGTTACATAGAAACATATTTTTTGTTGTAGTTATTATTTATGTTGTTATTATTATTATTATTATTATTATTATTATTATTATTATTATTATTATTATTGTTATTATTCATTTTATTTTCCTGATAGTGCTTGTAATATTGGTACTTTTGTTATTATTATTATTATTATTATTATTATTATTATTATTATTATTATCATTATTATTATTATTGCTATTATTATTAATGCTATTATTATTATTACTATTATTGTTGTTAAGTATGACCATTATGCAGTACCTCTCTCTCTCTCTCTCTCTCTCTCTCTCTCTCTCTCTCTCTCTCTCTCTCTCTCTCTCTCTCTCTCTCTCTCACGAAGACACTTCCTCATTTTTTCTATTTTCTTCATATCATTTCAACAGTTACTAATTTTTCTCTACTTCTTTAATCCAAAAGTCTTACTCTGACCTTTGCTGTCAACTTTATTATCTCTCTCTCTCTCTCTCTCTCTCTCTCTCTCTCTCTCTCTCTCTCTCTCTCTCTCTCTCTCTCTCTCTCTCTCTCTCTCTCTCTCTCCCATTATAGCAGTTTTTCCTCTATTTATCTTATTTACCCATTTACTCAAGAATCTGTTATATTTTCACTAAACTCCTCTAATGTCTGGCTTCTGCATTCTCTCTCTCTCTCTCTCTCTCTCTCTCTCTCTCTCTCTCTCTCTCTCTCTCTCTCTCTCTCTCTCTCTCTCTCTCTCTGTATGATGTGACGTGTCGATGTTGGCGTGTGTGTATGTGTGTGTGTGTGTGTGTGTGTGTGTGTGTTTGTTGACGCTATCAATGCATTGTTAAGAACTCATGCGAGATCACGTGACCTTGTGGTGATGGTTTCTCTCTCTCTCTCTCTCTCTCTCTCTCTCTCTCTCTCTCTCTCTCTCTCTCTAACCACCATCCGAGAAGGCTAACAGGCCAATTAAACAGTCAGTGGGTAATTTGAGACGTTGGAACTCACTCACTCACTCACTCACTCACTCTCTCTCTCTCTTTCTCTCTCTCTCTAGTGAAAGCATATTAACTAATGAAAGCAGATTTTAGTAAACGCAAACCTTGAGAGAGAGAGAGAGAGAGAGAGAGAGAGAGAGAGAGAGAGAGAGAGAGAGAGAGAGAGAGAGAGAGAGAGAGAGAGAGAGAGATCTTGGCACCGTGGGAGAATGGCACACTGACACTTCGCTGGTTTGGCTCTGAGTGTGAGTGTAAGTGTGCCGGGTGAAGCCTCGTGGACTAAGGAGAGAGGCTGGTCACTGTGAGGCGTGGCTGTGAGGTGTGGTGGTGGTGGTGGAGGTGGTGATGGTGGTGGTCAGAGGTGTGGTGTTGTGTATGAAAGAGGAGAGGAAATGTAGTGTGTGTGTGTGTGTGTGATATGATCTTGAACATTAGTCATAAGTCAGAGAGAGAGAGAGAGAGAGAGAGAGAGAGAGAGAGAGAGAGAGAGAGAGAGAGAGAGAGAGAGAGAGAGAGAGAAAACACACAAGCACCTGCAGAT
>NC_087170.1:21996494-21998994 GCF_035594125.1 Scylla paramamosain | reverse complement strand
ACCTAACCTAACCTAGCTTAACGTAACCTAATGTAACCTAACCTAACCTAACCTAACCTAACCTAGCGTAACCTAACCTAACGTAACCTAACCTAACCTAACGTAACCTAACCTAACGTAACCTAACCTAACCTAACCTAACTTAATCTAACCTCACTACATCTTCCACTATCACACACACACACACACATGCACCATCACTCACCACCACCACCACCACCACCACCACCACCACCACCTCCTCCTCCTCCTCCTCCTTCACAGCTCCTTTCTCTGCTGATCCACGAATGTCATCTCCACCTCTCCACCAATTCCTCACTCCCCACTACCACATTCACCACACGTGCCACCATTCTTTCGCCCCATGCATCTCAACCACAACACCACCTTCTTCCACTCCTTCCATCACCACCTCCACCTTCACCACCACCACCACCACCACCACCACCACCACCACCCCCTCGTTCACCACCAGCAGGAGAAGAATAGGTGAGTCTGCTGTTAATTTACTCTCTCTCTCTCTCTCTCTCTCTCTCTCTCTCTCTCTCTCTCTCTCTCTCTCTCTCTCTCTCTCTCTCTCTCATGTTCCTCATTCTTTTTTTACATTAATAATTATCTTTGTCAGTCTTCTCTTTCACTTCTTCCTCTTCCTCCTCTCCTCCCTCTTCTTCTTTCTTCTCTGACCATGAGAGAGAGAGAGAGAGAGAGAGAGAGAGAGAGAGAGAGAGAGAGAGAGAGAGAGAGAGAGAGAGAGAGAGAGAGAGAGAGAGAGAGAGAGAGACGTGCAAGAAACAACACGCACGAGGTAAAGAAAAAAAAAAGGAAAAAAAAATGAACGTGGGAAAATTAGACCACTAAACTTAATTTAACTCTCTCTCTCTCTCTCTCTCTCTCTCTCTCTCTCTCTCTCTCTCTCTCTCTCTCTCTCTCTCTCTCTCTCTCTCCCCACACCTACTTTCCAGAATTCGTTTTCCGCAACATTAAAGATTTCTCATCAATCAAATAGTTTTCTCACACCTCCACCTAAGTTGATCTGGAGGAGGAGGAGGAGGAGGAGGAGGAGGAGGAGGAGGAGGAGGAGGAGGAGGAGGAGGAAGGACAGTGTGGCCTCTATAGCCTTGAAGAAATTCTGAGCAACGGAATGGTCGAGAAGGAGAGGGGAGGAGGGAAGGACGGAAGGAGAGAAAGGGAGGGAAGAAATGAAGGAGAAACAGGAGGAGGAAGGTAGGAAGGACAGGGGGACGATGAGAGGGAGCGATAGGCAGAGAGAGAGAAGGGAAGGAAGAAATCATGGAAGGTGAAAGAGGAAATGGTAGAGACAGGGAGAAAGGGAGGATAGGAAAATAGAGGTGGACGAAGAGGAATGATGGGCAGAGGGAAGGTGAAGGAGGGAAGTGAGAGGGAAGAGAAGGAAGGGTCAAACATCTTCAGGGAAATGACTTAAAGATGATGTAATGTTTTCTTCATTTTCGCTTCATTTTCTGTAATCTTCCTCAATGTGTGTGTGTGTGTGTGTGTGTGTGTGTGTGTGTGTGTGTGTGTGTGTGTGTGTGTGTGTGTGTGTGTGTGTGTGTGTGTGTCGTAACAGTCCTCCCAGGCAAGAACAACAAACAATGAGACACACACACACACACACACACACACACACACACACACACACACACACACACACACACACAGCTGACAGTGTACGTAATCTTCTCTCGTGTGTACATAAAAATTCCATGTACGCATTATGCACACACACACACACACACACACACACACACACACACACACACACACACACACACACACACACACACATCAAATATGCACCTCAAGAAAATACACAAGTAAAATATTTAAACGTCCACAAGATAGTGACAAACACACACACAAACACCAACTGCCTCCTCTCTCTCTCTCTCTCTCTCTCTCTCTCTCTCTCTCTCTCTCTCTCTCTCTCTCTCTCTCTCTCTCTCTCTCTCTCTCTCTCTCATACACTTCTATTTTTCTTGTATCTGTAAGCTTCTCCACTCCTCTTCCTCCTCCTTCTCCTCCTTTTTCCCTCCTCCTCCTTTGCATCATTCCCTTATTTCACCTTTTCCCTTTTCCTCTTCCAGTTTCTCAGCTCCACTTTCACCTTTATTCCTCCTCCTCCTCCTTCTCCTCTTCCTCCTCTCCATTACCATCTTTTCTCTCATTACTTCCACTCCATTCCTCTCTTCCCTTCTCTTCTTCCTCTTTCAAACTATAACAAGAGCAACGTTTATCACTAAATCTTCCTCTTCCTCCTCTTCTCGTTTTTAGTTTCATCTTCTTTGTCTTCTTTTTTTATTCGTTTATTTTGTTTTCGTCTTATCCTTCATTAATCTTTCACTTCTAACTTCCTTCTCTCCTCTCACTTTTCTAATCGTTTTCTTTTCTTTTCTTTTCTTTTTTGTTCTAATTCCTCTTCCTTCGTTCTGCGTCTTTGTTTTCTTCGTCTTCTTATGATTATTTTTGTTCTTGTTCTTCT
>NC_087170.1:21988994-21993994 GCF_035594125.1 Scylla paramamosain | reverse complement strand
TCTCCTCTCTCTCTCTCTCTCTCTCTCTCTCTCTCTCTCTCTCTCTCTCTCTCTCTCTCTCTCTCTCTCTCTCTTTCCACTCCATTCTCCTTCTTCCACCTAACTTCCCCGTTCCACTTCCTTAATTCCTCTCTCACTGCATCCTGGTTTTATCCAATTAGTCTCTCTCTCTCTCTCTCTCTCTCTCTCTCTCTCTCTCTCTCTCTCTCTCTCTCTCTCTCTCTCTCTCTCTTACCCATCCTTGTATCTTTTTCTCCCCTTTAAATTCCTCCATTTAAACTTATTCTCCTTTCTTCCCATTTTCTTTCTCGCCTTTTAAATCCTCCTCTTCTCTTTCTTCATTTTTTTTTTAGTTTATTTTCTTCCTCTCGTTTTCCTTCATTCCTTCAGTCTCTTTTCTTTAGTGTTTTTCTTCCTTCTCTTTCCTTCATCCCCCTCCTCATTCTTTCGTAATCCTCAACCTCATTCTTCTTTGCATTATTGTTATTATTTTTTTTTTTATTCTTTCTCTTCAAAAGCACGAGTCTCTTCTCCTTCTCCTCCTCCTCCTCCGCCTTTTCGTTTTCTCTCCTTTCTTCCATTCACCCATTCGTTCATCAATTTTACTGCTATTATTCTCCCTTCAGTATCGTGGATTCTTTTCTTCTCCCTTTTCTTCTTCATCATCATCATCATCATCTTCTTCTTCTTCATCACCTTGACTCACTTCTCTTCTTTCATTATTAAATTCTTTCACTCATTCATTCGTCAATCATCCAATAATTCGTCTTCCTCCTCCTCCTCCTCCTCCTCCTCCTCCTCCTCCTCCTCCTCCTCCTCCTCTTCCTCCCCCCTTCAACGAGGATGTGTTAATGGGAGAAGGACACGGAGGTTACATCAGAGAGAGAGAGAGAGAGAGAGAGAGAGAGAGAGAGAGAGAGAGAGAGAGAGAGAGAGAGAGAGAGAGAGAGAGAGAGAGAGAGAGAGAGAGAGAGATTACACCATATCCCATTCCTTAAACGAGATCTGAAAACGGTTTAAAAGACTCTTCTATGACCCCCTCTCTCTCTCTCTCTCTCTCTCTCTCTCTCTCTCTCTCTCTCTCTCTCTCTCTCTCTCTCTCTCTGGCCTCTGACCCTCTCCATCTCCTCTTCATCTTTTCCTTCCCATCTTCTATTTTTTGTTCTCCTCTTTCTTTCCTCTTCTTCCCTCCTTTCCGTTTCTCTCTTAAATCGTCCATTTTTCTCACTATTTCCCTCTTCTTCCTCTTCCTCTTCATCTCTCCTCTCCCTTTCTCTCTCAAACCCTCCAATTGTCCTGCCATTTCCCTCTTCTTCCCACTAAACCTTCACTCTTCCCTCTTCCTACCTTCCTTCCTTCCCTCCCTTCTCCATGTCTTCTTCTTCCTCTTCTAAACAACTATTTCTCCTTTTCCTTCTATTTCTTTCTCCATTCCTCCCTCCCTTCTATTTAAGCACCCTTCTTCCTATCTGTTCTCCTATTCTTCTCACTACTCCTCCCACTCTATACCTACTTCTCTCCCCTCTCTCTCTCTCTCTTTCTGTCCCTCCCTCCCCTCGCGCACCAACTGACACCTGGTGTATATAACAAGTGACATACACGTTGCGCCACAAGTTCCTCCTTCTCCTCCTTCCTCATCACTGCAGCAGCTGGGCCCGAGGAGGAGGAGGAGGAGGAGGAGGAGGAGGAGGAGGAGGAGGAGGAGGAGGAGGAGGAGGAGGAGGAGGAGGAGTGTGGCAAAATATTCATGGTGGTTGACGTACTCACAAAATTTCAATGAACAAAACACAAACACACACACAAAAAAAAAAGGAAGAGTAAATAAATAAAAGGAATATATATACAACGAAGCAATCCAATAAATAAAAAACAGTCGAACATTCACGAGCCACAAAAGGGTCTTGGTGACGCGGCGGAGCGATGGTGCCCTTGGCGGATGAATGGCTTGCGGTGGTCAGCGGTGAGGTGCTGGCAAGACATCAAGGAAGTGCAGAAGGAGGAGGAGGAGGTGGTGCAAGTGCCGCTAGATAAGGCGTGAGGGCGTAGGCGAAGGGCAAAATCCTCCTCCCTTTCATGCCTTCGTTTAGTGTCACTTGGAAGGTCGCGCGGCACTTGAGGTCTTTCTGTAGACTGGCTGACTGGTTGGCTGATTCACTGATTGATTTAAAGTACTCAGGGTCATGCGGCGCCACTTCTCTGCAGGTCAGATTCCAAAGGATGATTTGTGTCTATCAGGAAAGCAAAGTAGATCGTGTATAGTTTGTCGTTAAGAGTCTAGTGAGAATAAAACAGATATTGATATTATTTAAAGTACTCCAGTATCGGGGTCATGCGGCGCCACTTCTCTGTCAAATTTCAAGGGATGATTCGTGTCTATCCGGGATTCTGAGTAGGTCGCGGCGTGTAGCTGTGAGTGGTTTGTAGATAAAGTAATCCAGCTAATTATCTCTGTGGTTTTACAAAATAGTCGTGGTGAGCGTGGAGGGAGCGTTTCTGAAAAGCATTAGATTGGTGATACTGGCTTGTCAATGGTGATATGATATGATGGTGATACTGGCTCGTCAGTAAGTCAGAATCTAACACTCTTCCTGCAGGTGCTTCACAATTTTACCCCCTAAGTTACAAGGTCCACGTTAAGCCAATGTCTGTCTCCCTTCCCTCCTTCCATCTAGTCCTACTTTCCACAGACTTCGCTCCTCACTTCAGAACGTTCAACCAACTCAAGGGTTACGGGACTCTTTAAATGTGACTATACGGCCTCGCTTCATGGTGGAGGCGGGGAGTGGGTTGTCTGGTTGCCTGCTGCTGCTGCTGCTGCTGCTGCTGCTGCTACCCACCACCACCACCGCCACCACCACCACCACGCCAAGCACTCGCCTCCACGCGGGGTTGTTGCCTTGCCTAACCGCCTCGCCTCGCCTCACCCGCCTCGCTAACCAGTCTCCGGAAATCGGCGCACTTTCTCCAGCCTCCGGACGAAATTGGGAAATCTCCGGGTTGGTTTTCACTTACGTATCTGGACGCATGCCGCAGTGAAGGACCGCCCGCCACCTGCCTCCTCTTCAGCACTCATGACACCCGGCTAGCAAAAACAACAAAAAAAAAACGAGGCACTCAGCAAGACGCCTGCTGAGCTGTGCCACTGAACAATATCTGCTGACAAGGCTCTCACCTCTCACCACCTCTCACCACTCTCTCTCCAGCCACCCACGGCCTCGCATCTGACCCTGCGCCCCTTATTCGTCCGGTCTGCTTTCCCATAGGATGCTGGGAATACCGAAGGTGCAGGGCAATCAAGGGTGACAGCCCCGCGCCGTGCATGCTGAACACCCTCAGTGGCGAGCTGGGAAAAGTAGGAATAGCGAGTGGGGAGAAGCGGGAGAAGTAGGAATAGTAAGTAGGATAGGCCGGGGATGAAGCGAGTAGGGGGAAGAATGGGGAGAGAGTGGGGATAGAGAGATATAGAATGGAAATAAGGGATTGGGGATAGAGATGTGTATGAGAATGGGAATAAAGAATGGGGTTATTATAGTGAGAAACGGAGTGAGAATAAGAGAATAAGGAGATAAAGGAGTGTGGAAAGAGACTGGAAAGTGAATGGAGGGTGCGTGTGATAATCTGAATAAAGGACGGAGAAAAAAAATAGTGAGAAATATGAAGTGAAAATAAGGGAATGAAGAGGATAAAGGAGTGTGGAAAGAGAGTGTGGAAAGAGAATAGAGATAAGAAAGAAGAGGAAGAGGAGGAGAAGGTGGAAAGAAGTACAGAAAGTCGAGACAAGAATGGAAAGGGAGACACACGATAGGAAAGGGAGTCTGTGGTCTACATAAGGAAGGGAGAGAAGGCAATGAAAGAGACCGCCCCTCTCTACAAAAGGGCAAGAAATGGAGACGTCTACAGTGAGTTATCAACATGCATCTCCTGAACCCTGGGATGAACACCAAACTCTGCAACATGCGCCGCACCTCTACTTTCAAAAGGCTCTAGTTGAAGTGACACATCTTTTTAACAGTATTTTTGTGGTTCCAGTGACAAATCAACAATATTCCTACATTATAAACACGAAAAACACTCTTGAGAACCCGCCTAATCATCTCTATGGCCTTTGAAAATACTCGTGGTGGGTGAGAGAGAAGTTTCTGAATAACAGCCTGTTACTGCTGACGGGGCTGCGGGTGGAGGGAGGGCCGGGGGTGTTCCTGGGGACATTGAAGGAGGGCTGCGGCTGACACTAACTGGGGCACTTCGCCGTGAATCCCTCAAGAGTCTCCGCGGAACAAGGCCGGAAGTGGGTTGCGTGCGTGCGTGTGTGCCGGAGGATTCGTAAATTAAGTATGAAAGAAGGGTGGATGCGAGGGAGGGAGGAAAGGAAGGAGGGAAGGAGAGAAGGATGGAAGGAGGGAAGAAGAGAGGGAAGGAAGGAAGGAGGAGAGGAGCTGAAACAGAGAGGAGAGAGATTAGGAAGAGGTGGGGAATGTGATGCAAGACGAGAGAGAGAGAGAGAGAGAGAGAGAGAGAGAGAGAGAGAGAGAGAGAGAGAGAGAGAGAGAGAGAGAGAGAGAGAGAGAGAGAGAGAGAGAGCATAAAAAGAACGAGATTGTTCATGCTATGATTCTATTTCTGCGTCAACTCGTACCTAACAAGCCTCGTCATGGTGAGAGAGAGAGAGAGAGAGAGAGAGAGAGAGAGAGAGAGAGAGAGAGAGAGAGAGAGAGAGAGAGAGAGAGAGAGAGAGAGAGAGAGAGAGAGAGAGAGAGAGAGAGGTCAACACACACACACACAAACACACAATCACCACCCTGACTTAATCGCATAGCGCTCTCGAATTCTCTCCACCTCCACCTCCACCACCACCTCCACCTCCACCACCACCACCACCACCACCACCACCTCCTCCACAACGCATTAAAGCCACCTAAACGCAGCCTATCACACTTCCCCTCCCCTCCCATCACCCCAAACTCCACCACTGCAGGGAAAGAGGAGCGGAAGAGGGGAGA
>NC_087170.1:21978994-21983994 GCF_035594125.1 Scylla paramamosain | reverse complement strand
ACTCAACACTAATTATGCTTAAATAAACAAATTTACGCAATAACTGATAAGACAATAAATACAATCACAATAAACACTGATAACAAATAACATATAAACAAACAGATGACAGAGAGATAATAAAAGTGAATTATCCAGTGAATAAGCGGATCAGTGGATTAATGAAGGCAGTGGATGAAATGGTTGACTTGAGGCTCTGAGGTGGATGGACGGCTGACTGGATGAGTGGACGGACAAGAGGGACGGTGGAGAGAAAGGAGGAGGAGGAGACAGGAAGGAGGAAAATAGGCGTCTCTGGTGGTGGTGGTGGTGGTGGTGGTGGTGGTGGTGGTGGTGGTCCTCCTCCTCCTCCTCCTCCTCCAACGCCGCTTAACTGTGTGGTCAACTACCCGAGTCTAGAACGCCACTTCCTCCACCCTTCCACCTTCCCCACCCCCTCCACCTCTTCTCTCTAACAGTACTTATTTCCCCACTTTATTCTTCCCACGCCACTCCCTCCCCTCCTCTCCACCCCTCCACTACTATCCCTGCCCCCTCCTCTCCACCCTTCCACCATCTACCCCCTCCTCCTTCTCTTACGGTAATTCCTCCTCCTTCCACCTTCCTTCCCTCCGCTTCTCTCTACACAAAACTCCTCCACCCTCTCTCTCTCTCTCTCTCTCTCTCTCTCTCTCTCTCTCTCTCTCTCTCTCTCTCCACTCCACCCCACCCCACCACACCCTTCCACACGCCTCAACACTTCCACAACCACTCCACCAGACATACCCACACACACAAAAGCTCCACAAATGATCCACCTTCACCCACACAGTACACTCCACTCCTCCACCTCCTCCTCTGACCGCCACACAGACCCACATTCCTCCGCCACGCCCACAACCCACTTCTCCTCCACCCAGTCCCCTCACGCCCACTCCCTTTTCCCTTCCTCACCCTGGTCCAGAATGTATTAATGTACCTGATTCTCTACCTGAGAAAAACTTGCTTACTGACGCACCTGGCGAGAGAGAGAGAGAGAGAGAGAGAGAGAGAGAGAGAGAGAGAGAGAGAGAGAGAGAGAGAGAGAGAGAGAGAGAGAGAGAGAGAGAGAGAGAGAGAGAGAGAGACGTTGACAGTTGGTAGTGAAAGAGTAAAGAGGAGGAGGAGGAGGAGGAGGAGGAGGAGGAGGAGGAGGAGGAGGAGGAGGAGGAGGAGGAGGAGGAGGAGGAGGAGGAGGTGTTTGTACTTTTACTTTCACTGTGATAAACTAGTCTTAATGCGTATAAACTCTCTCTCTCTCTCTCTCTCTCTCTCTCTCTCTCTCTCTCTCTCTCTCTCTCTCTCTCTCTCTCTCTCTCTATCCCTAATTACCTGCATCCCTCCACCTGCAACACCTGAGCACACACAAGCAGGTGCCATATCTCACTCCAACTCCTTAATTAAGCGATCATAATAAACAAAACACCAGTCACGCAGCCTTCATTTGGGGGAACACGAGGCACCTTCATCACAACACCTGGTGACGCAAGTGGGAGAGTTTCACGTGGAAGACAACAAGGCACTCCTACTCCTCCTCCTCCTCTTCCTCCTTCTCCTCCTTACTGTGTTTTCCTCCTCCAGTCCTGCTACACAAACTTTTTTCCCGGTGAAGCGACAAGAGTATCAAAACACCTGGTGCATTAAGTTGGTCTTGCGCTTTTTACAAACTCTGCTTTCGTTTCTTGTGAGGGAAATTTTAATGTTTTTTTTTTTAAGGTTCTGTAAATACGTTGGGTTAAAAAAAAAAAAATTGAGTAAAGAGATATTATAAAGCAAGAGGTAAATATTTAGTAAGTTTCACCTAAGTTCTTACCGCTCGCTGGTTACATTCAGAGCACGTTAGGGAAGCAACAGTGTTTTTGATGGTGATTTGAGGTTAGCTATGGCATTCGTTCAACATTTGCTCATAATCTTTGAAGCTTAACTATGATCAATGCATATCAACACTTACTGAGTTTTTTTTTTTTTTTTACTGAAGTTTAATGACAATCTAGTTCATTCTTGCCTCGTCTTGGTGGTGTCAATGATAAGACTGTGTTACTGTATGAATGATTGCTAATGTGTTAAGTTATTGACTCCATTCTTGTCCCGTCTTGGTGGAGTCAGTATTAAAGACTATGTACTGTATTGAAGCCTTACTTACTGATGTGTTGAAGCTTGTGAGTCGATTCTTGTTTCGTCTTGGTGGAGTCAATATTAAAGACTATGTACTGTACTGAAGCCTTACTTACTGATGTGTTGAAGCTTGTGAGTCGATTCTTGTCTCGTCTTGGTGGAGTCAATATTAAAGACTATGTACTGTACTGAAGCCTTACTTACTGATGTGTTGAAGTTTGTGAGTCGATTCTTGTCTCGTCTTGGTGGAGTCAATATTAAAGACTATGTACTGTACTGAAGCCTTACTTACTTACTGATGTGTTGAAGCTTGTGAGTCGATTCTTGTCTCGTCTTGGTGGAGTCAATATTAAAGACTATGTACTGTATTGAAGCCTTACTTACTTACTGATGTGTTGAAGCTTGTGAGTCGATTCTTGTCTCGTCTTGGTAGAGTCAATATTAAAGACTGTATTGAAGCCTTATGTTAAAAGTTTGCGTTGTCCATTCTTCTCCCGTCTCGTCTTGGTGGAGTCAATATTAAAAACTACGAACTGTATGAAGCCTTACTAATGTGTTCAAATCTTGCCGACTCCTCCGTGCTACAAGTTCCCTCTGGTCCTCCCCTCCCCTGTCTTGTTTGGTTTGTGTATGGAGGGACGCGTCAGGGAATGAGCGGGCGCGTGAATTTACTGGCCACTTCGGTATTAAGGGTGAGGGTGAAGATAACCTGCCTCTTACGGTGCTAAGTTCGACATAGGGTGTAAAAGTGGTTAGGTTACTGGTCTCTCTCTCTCTCTCTCTCTCTCTCTCTCTCTCTCTCTCTCTCTCTCTCTCTCATAGTTTACATAACCGAGTCAGCATGCCTCCTCCTTCACCTCCCCCTCTCCCCTCTACATCTCCCTCCTTTTTCCCCCTTCCACCTCCCTACTTCCCATCTCTCCACTCCTCCCCTCCCCCAACCACACGCCTCCCAGCACGTGCCCCTCTGTTGTAAGGCCTCGTAAGGTACTACCCCTCCCTTCTTCCTCCCAACCCCTCGGTTTCTCTCTCCTCCCCAATAACCTCCCCAGTAAGGAAGGGCCTTAGCTCCACTTCTCTCTCTCTCTCTCTCTCTCTCTCTCTCTCTCTCTCTCTCTCTCTCTCTCTCTCTCTCTCTTCATTCATTCGTTATCTTCTTTCCGCCTAATATTCTTCATTTTCATCCGCATCCGAGCAGTAATTATCCAATGAAATACATTTTTAGTCCACATTTATCAATATTTGTCCAATTTTGGCCTTTTTAAACTTTTATCTAATTTAACTATACCATTCCTCAATTTCCATCCATACTGACCTTACAACCATTCAGTTTTCACCTAATCTTCTCCAACCATCCACTTGCATTCATTCACTCTCAGCCGACCATCCATCCAACACTTCTCATCCATTTTCAACCCAAACAACTCACCATCAACTCTCTCGGCACCCTTCACCCACACACACACACACACACACACACACACACACACACACACACACACATACAATACTCTTCAGGCAATTAATCATCCACTCATCCACTTTACAAGGTATCATATCTACTCCTCCGCTCATCACTCATCCACTCTCGGCCCATCCACACATTCCCTCCAGGTGAAGCGAAGTGGTAATAAAAATCATTCTTCTACGGCACAGCAAGTAAATGAAAATACTAGTAGTGATAAAAAGAAAACAAATAAAAAAAAATAATAAAAATTGGTAAAATTCATTTCAAATCATATATTTCTTCCAAACACTGACCTTTTTTCTACCTGGCCGAGCTTGTACAGGTGATGCGCGTGTGTGGTACGTGTTTCCCACTCACTTAAGATAATGCTTCTCCCTCTCTCTCTCCCCCCTCTCTCTCACAGTCTTCCATCACGTATCCTCCTAATTAATTCTTCCCCACACGGCAGTAATACCTTAGCAAACCTTAGCACACTTTCTCCTGTTCCCCAGCCAGCCACGCCGCGCTTCACCAGTCACCCACACCGCCACAGAGACACGCAGACACGCAGCCACGCCACTCCTCTCAAAGCATCCCAGCATCTCTACCTTTATAATTCTTTCCCAGCCTTGACTGTACCTTGTAACCTGAGTAGTAGTAGTAGTAGTAGTAGTAGTAGTAGTAGTAGTAGTAGTAGTAGTAGTAGTAGTAGTGGTGGTGGTGGTGGTAAAATTAACAAAATTGTATGCAAATTACTCGCGTTACCTATTATTTGGGAGTAATACGAGTAGGTTAGGTTAAACAGCCTGATCTAACATAAACATACCTAACTAAATCTAACACA
The DNA here is from genome assembly GCF_035594125.1 of Scylla paramamosain. Taxonomy (NCBI): domain Eukaryota; kingdom Metazoa; phylum Arthropoda; class Malacostraca; order Decapoda; family Portunidae; genus Scylla; species Scylla paramamosain. The sequence continues at coordinate 21,979,570 of NC_087170.1, read as the reverse complement.
ACCTAATCTTACCTTACCTTACCTTACTTGAGCAACCCTAACCTAATGCAACTAACCCATCCTAATTTTTGCCTTAACTAAGCTAACCGAATCCAATGTAACTTAACCTAACCCAACCCAATTTAAACTGACTTAATCGAACCTAGCCCAGCCTGCCCCAAATACACATATTCATAAAAATACAGACACTACTACGTTAATAAAAATAGTAAAGGCGAGGATAGTCTGTCCCTTCCTATAGCTGCCAAAAGCACGCAGAAGGTCACACCTGCTTATATCCGGCCGCCAACACACACACACACACACACACACACACACACACACACACACACACACACACACAGTAAGCAAGTGTTTACTGACCACAATTACAATAATATAACCAACTGCATTACAGAAGTGATTAAATAAACTTGGTATTTCAATTATGGCCCACAAAGGATATTAGGCTTAATTGTTTCGCCCACAAAAATAAAGAAAAAATATTAGCAACCATTGAAGATTCTAAGAGCTTAGTAAAAATCAATATGACTTCATTAAAAAGGATAAACTCTCTCTCTCTCTCTCTCTCTCTCT
>NC_087170.1:21943994-21971494 GCF_035594125.1 Scylla paramamosain | reverse complement strand
CTCTCTCTCTCTCTCTCTCTCTCTCTCTCTCTCTCTCTCTGTCAATTAGCACCGGTAGGAATCCATTTTATTGCCGTGTCACGCTCCGAGAGAGAGAGAGAGAGAGAGAGAGAGAGAGAGAGAGAGAGAGAGAGAGAGAGAGAGAGAGAGAGAGAGAGAGAGAGAGAGAGAGAGAGAGGCGGGGTGACACAAAGAGCCAGGCACACCCACACCACATAGCCTTGACATTTCACCCCCATCCCCCCACCCCTGGCTGACCTAATGGTGTGGAGGAGGAGGAGGAGGAGGAAGAGGCCACAAGGGACTGGAAGGGAAAGACTGTGGGAGGGAGGAGGGGATGGGAGGGGAATAAAAGAAAGAGAAAGGAAGGAAACAGGGAGGAGGAGGAGGAGGAGGAGGAGGAGGAGGAAGAGGAGGAGGAGGAGGAGGGAACGATGGTGTAAGAGAGTAAAGAGCAAAAGGGGAATGTGCTAAGGGTTTGGAGAGAGTGAGAGGTGAAGGAAGGAAGGAAGGAAGGAAGGAAGGAAGGAAGGAAGGAAGGAAGGAAGGAAGGAAGGAAGGAAGGAAGGAAGGATACATATGATGAAAGTAGGAAGAAAAGAAGACAAGGGGAAGGCAAGGAAGAAAAGGAGAGAGAACAGAAGAGAAAAAGGAAAGAATTAAAGAAAAAGAGAAAAGAGGAAGAGAAAGAAGGAAAAGAAGACGAAGGTAAAAGGATGAATGAGGTGAACGAGGAAGAGGAGGGGAAGGGAGACGAAGAATGAAGAAGAAGAAGGGAGAAGCAAGAATAAAGAAGGGAGAGTGTAGATGTGTGTGTGTGTGTGTGTGTGTGTGTGTGTGTGTGTGTGTGTGTGTGTGTGTGTGTGTGTGTGTGTGTGTGTGTGTGTGTGTGTGTGTGTGTGTGTGTGTGCTCTGGTCTGAAGTGAGGGCAGGTCACATGAGGGGATCCTTGAGTCACGCCCACGCCCACGCGAGGGGAGGAGGGAAGGAAGGAAGGGAGAAAGAGGAGGGAAGGGAGGGAGGGTACGAAAAATATTGGTAAAGGAGGGAAGCAGGAGGAAAAATGAAGAAAAGTTAAGAATGAGGGTAAAGAAATGCCAGTCAGAGAAAAAAAGAAAAAGAAAATAAGAGGAGGAGGAGTGCAGAGTGAAAAAGGGAACATAAAAAGGAAGGAATGAAGGAAGACGTTAAAAGAGAAGGGACAGATAAAGAAAGGTTAAAAGGAAGTAAGAGAAGAGAAGAGAAGAGAAGAGAAGAGAAGAGAAGAGAAGAAAGAAAGAAAGAAAGAAGGAAGGAAGGAAGAAAAGAAAGAGACACAAGTTCACAATTTAACTCGATACAAAAAAAAATAAATAAATAATACAAAATAAAATAAAAACTAAACACGAAGCAAGTTAGACAAGACGAAAAAAAAATATCAAACGAACAAAAAAAAAGAAAAAAAAAGTCAGCACGAGAAAGAAAAGGAAAAAAAGAAAAAAAAAAAACAGGAAAGGAGGGTGAGGCAAAGAACCGTGGGTGTTAGCGGGTCCCTTCAAAGCAGCGTCCCTTCCTGTATGTATGTGTGTGTGTGTGTGTGTGTGTGTGTGTGTGTGTGTGTGTGTGTGTGTGTGTGTGTGTGTGTGTGTGTGTGTGTGTGTGTGTGTGTGTGTGTGTGTGTGTGTGTGTGTGTGTGTGTGTGTGTGTGTGTGTGTGTGCGTGCCGGGGACGGAACGGACAGGTGTAAACAAGGTGGCCAGGCACATCAACACGTCAACACTCCCTTCCAAGGTGCATTACAGGATGAAAACAAGACCTGGTACTGCCGCCTATCAATAGAACGTGACCACTTTGTGAGTGTTAACTGGTGGGGCGCTCTCTCTCTCTCTCTCTCTCTCTCTCTCTCTCTCTCTCTCTCTCTCTCTCTCTCTCTCTCTCTAGCAGGTTAACTTCTCATCTCTCTGCCTGTCTCTCTCACTTTCATTCCAGTACATAACCTTTTTTGGTCTCTCTCTCTCTCTCTCTCTCTCTCTCTCTCTCTCTCTCTCTCTCTCTCTCTCTCTCTCTCTCTCTCTCTCTCTCGTCGCCGCCGCCCCCTGAAGCCCACACAACACGGCTAACAGGATTCACCCATAAACCTCCTTCTTGCTCCCGCCCCCGCCTGCATCCACGCCACCGCACGAACAAAGCCACGCACAGGAAAAAAAAATATTTAGTGATAAAGAAAATTACATAAAATAATACGGTACTGAAGTATGAAGTATATTAAGTGGTATGTTTGCTTGGATGTATATGGTTCGTCTTGTGTTGTTGTTGTTGTTGTTGTTGTTACTATTATTACAAAGATGAAGAAGAAAAAAGAAAAAGAAAAGAGGTAGAAGAACAAGAAAAGAAGAAAAATAAGAACAAGAACATGAAGAACAAGAACAAGATTAAGTAAGGTAAAAAATATTTAGAGCAAAAGGCAAAATAAATGAATAAACAAAGGGCAACATTTTTAATAGTTTACAAAGCCAAACAGAATTCGAATCAGATTAATTTCTTCGCTCAAATAAGACCAACATCTCCTCCTCCTCCTCCTCCTCCTCCTCCTCCTCCTCCTCCTCCTCCTCCTCCTCCTCCTCTCTGTCATTTTCTCGGAACCTCGCAACATCAACAGTGCACATAAGCAAGAATAAAATCAAAATTAAAACGATACTAAACAACGAAACGAAATTCACAAACAAACATACATACATACATAAATCTTCAAAATACCTTCAGATAACGTAACTTAACACCACCACCACCACCACCACCACTACCAATAACAACAACAACAAGGAACAAGCCATGCCAGTCACGCACGCACCCCCCACCTCCCACAACCCCCCATCACCCCCCTTCCAAGTGTCCAAACCGGAGCTGCATCACCTTGAGAGTTAAAGGGCCGCCACCACCACCACCACCACCACCACCACCACCACCTGGGACGCGAGGGGGACTGGAAGAGGCAGGTGGGGATGGAAGGGAGGGGAGCATTGAAGGAGAGGATACTGAAGGAGACACTTAAGGGAAGATAGGATGAGAGAACGCGGAGGATGTGTGAGAGAAAGGAGGAATAAGGAGAAATGGATAGAGGAGATAAGATGAGATAAAGAAATGGGAGAGGGATGAAATGAGGAATAGAGAGAGGAGATGAGAGGTGAAAGAACGAGAGAGGAGAGGAGAGAGGAGAGAGAGAGAGAAGGAAGAGGAGACACTTTAAAGGAGAGGATGAGAGGTGAAGGATAAGAGGAAGAAAGGAATGTGAAGAAGATACTTGAGAGAAAGAGATATAGAAAAAAATAAATAAAAAATGGATGAAAAGAGATGGATAAGATGAAAACTTGATACTTGAGAGAAAAAAAAATTGAAAATGGATGAGAAAAGATAAGAAAAAATAACAAAAAAATAAAGAATGAGAAACAATAAGGAATATGAAAACTGACTGACTGACTGACTGACTGACTGACTGACTGACTGACTGACCGACTAATTGACTGACAAGAAAAGAAACAAGAAAATACAACAAATACAAACTAGAATATAAAACAGGTAATTACAGGTAAAAAGAACATATAAGGAACATTTAAAGAGCGAATAATGAAATTTAGAGACCATGAGCATTAGAGACGTGTCTGAATGGAGAGAGAGAGAGAGAGAGAGAGAGAGAGAGAGAGAGAGAGAGAGAGAGAGAGAGAGAGAGAGAGAGAGAGAGAGAGAGAGAGAGAGAGAGAGAGAGAAAGAAAGAAAGAGAGAGAGAGAGAGAGAGAGAGAGAGAGAGAGAGAGAGAGAGAGAGAGAGAGAGAGAGAGAGAGAGAGAGAGAGACTGCAGTGGGGGTACAAAAGGGAAAAGAGGATTTAAGGGACGAGAAGAAAGGATTTAGGGATGTTTCTAGGGATTTAAAGAGAGAGAAGGGGGATTTAAGGGGTTAAGGGTTAAGGGTGAGATGAGAGGGTGCGGGGATATTTAAGAGGGAGAGGATACATCTAATAGGGAGAAAAGGGAGGTTTGGCGGGTTTTGAAGTGGGGTGGAGATGGGAGGGATACAGACAGACAGACAGACAGACAGACAGACAGATAAATAGATAGACAGATAGACAGACAGATAGATATAGAGATAGACAGACGACAGACAGATAGACAGACAAGCAGACAGGCAGATAGACAGAGATATAGATAAACAGCCATAGACATATTGAAAGACAAAAAAAAGAGACACACAGACAGACAGACAGACAGACAGACAGACAGACAGACAGACAGACAAAAGTGTACCAATACATGGAAGGGGACGGGAAAAGGAAGCATTGCATGACGTTAGGGCAGGAAGAGAGGAACACTGCATTATGGGGGGAGGGCGGGAGGGAGTCAAGATCCGGGAGAGAAAGAGGGAGAGAAGGAGAGGGGGAGGAGAGAAGGGAAGGATGCTGCGGTGGATCTAGTGTGGAGGAGAGGAAGGGAAGAGAGGGGAAAGAAGAGGATGGAGAGAAAGAGAGTGAAGGAAAGAGAAGATAGGAAGATTACGAAGGATGAGAGAGGGAGAGAGAGAAAGAAAAGAAGAATTTTAAGAATGGAGGTTTTAGAAGGAAGAAAGGGAGGGAGAAGCAGGGAAAGGAAGGGAGGAGACTTGGGGAGATGGTGGGGAGGAAGGGGAGGATAGGGAGGGTTAGGTTAGGTTAGAAAATCGAGCCCCAGATGAAGTTATGCAAAGGAAGGGATTCGAACCGCCAGGAAATGTCCCTATGATTCACAGCAGAGAGAGAGAGAGAGAGAGAGAGAGAGAGAGAGAGAGAGAGAGAGAGAGAGAGAGAGAGAGAGAGAGAATTTTAGTGCAATTGTTCACTTCTCTCTCTCTCTCTCTCTCTCTCTCTCTCTCTCTCTCTCTCTCTCTCTCTCTCTCTCTCTCTCTCTCTCTCTCTCCCTCCTCTTTCCGTTCTAACCTCTAATTACTTTCCTCTTATGTACAGATGTTGACTTCCTCTCTCTCTCTCTCTCTCTCTCTCTCTCTCTCTCTCTCTCTCTCTCTCTCTCTCTCTCTCTCTCTCTCTCTGCATCATCTTCGTTTTCCTTGCTTTTCTCTCAGACTTTCTGCTTTATTTATTTTACCTCCTCCTCCTCCTCCTCTTCTTTTCCTTCCCCATGTCCTTCCTTCTTTTCCGTGTCTGACCTCCTTCTTCCCGCCCCTCCCTCCTCCTCTCCCTCTTCCTCCTTCCTCTTTCCGCCTCTTTCTTATCCTCCCCCATCCATCTCCCTCCCTCTCTTTATTCTAATGACCTGTCATGCATTGCTCTTTAAATAGTAATTCATAATCTTTTTCCAATACTGCCAAGTTTATCTTTAATCTTCTACTTCCATATTTTCGTTTTATTTCACTATTTTATTTTCAGTTTTCTATTTTGTTCTTTCTTTAATTTCGTTTATTTTCTATTTATTATTATTTTTTTTCAGGGTTCCATTCAGATCTTTTCTTCTTTACCTCTTCGTCATCCTCTTCCTCCTCCTCCTTCCCCTCCTCTTCTTCCCACTTCACAGTATCATCCTCTCCTTCTCTTCCTCCTCCTCCTCCTCCTCCTTTACCGTATTATCCTCTTCTTCTCCCATCTCCTCCTTCTGATCACGCTCCATTTGCTCCTTATTCGTTTCCCTCCCATCTTTCTCCATCTATCCTCTCTTCCTATCATCTCCCTTCATCCTTTCTTCCCCTATCCTCTCTTCCTCCTCATCGGTTCCTCTCCTTCCTTTCCTTCATCCTCCATTTCCTTCTTACTCGTCTTCTCCCCTTCCTTTTCCTTCCCTTCCCTCGCCGCCTCTTCTTCCATTCCATTAATCCAGCTGGTTCCTCCCTCGCTGGGCTGACTTGGCACAACGATCCTAGTGGCACACATCACCACGCCCCGCCCGCCCACAACCTCCGCCACGCCCAATGCCCCGCCCACCATCTGCAGTGATATCCCTCGCTCCCCCTCCCCCACTTCACAAACATACACCCACACACACACACAGATACACATACATACTTACACGCATCTGCATATTCCGCCCACTCACAATCCTAGTCTTGCTTCTTTCTGTATTCAGTCTGGGCCATTCTCCCTACAAACGAATCCTCACCTAAGCTAACTTAACGTAATTTAATGTAACATAAGGTAAATCTGACGTAACATAACATAACGTTGACTTTAACTTAACAAAGAAGAAACCAAACTAACCAGACCTGCCCAAACTAAACGTAACTCAAACCTAACGAACTCTAACGTAAAGAAAGCAAGACAAAACTTAACCTACCCGAAACTGAGCCTTAGCGAAACCAAACTGACCTAAAGTAATTACACCTAACATAACCTACAAAACATAAACCAAACGTAATTAAACTAGACTATACACAACTAACCAATCCGCCAACCAGCCTCTCCAATCATGAACGACTGCATTCCCCGCCTCCTGCAGTTCTTACCTCTCCTTCGTCTAGACTGCATGTGTCCCCCCCCCAACCCTTCCCTCCACTTCCCTTCCCCAAAAATGCAGTTAAACCCTCCGACCTGTGAGCCTCATTCCTCTTACCCGTTCCTTTGATTTTTCTATGGATTTAACCTTTTACATGACTTTAGTTGTAGTGGCGTCCCTGTAACTCAATAAATAAGTAAAATTGAAATATATCTGCTGTTTTGTCTGTAAAAACGCGGTTATATCTCGACTTCCCCTGTTTTCTTTCCAGTCTCCAGCCCTTTAAACTGCAAATTGTGCCCCTGTAATAAGGAAATCAATAGGGAAATAGAAATATATCTGCCCTCTCATAAATATAAATGTAGTTACCGTACCTCCTCTCCCCACCCACCACCCAGTTCCCTTTCCCTCTCCAGCTCTTTAAACTGAGAGGAATGTTTACCTTCACCTAACTCTCCTGCAGTGCCGACCTTGATTCTTGTGACTGCCTTCCCACTCCCCCTTCCTTCCCCCACCACCTGAGTTTCTGCTGCAGTGTCTCTCCAGCATCCTTCCTCAGCCCCTCTTAGTGTTCCTCTACCCATACTATTCAGGGTATTTCCAAGTGTTTCAGGGTATTTCCAAGTGTTTCAGGGTATTTCTAAGTGTTCTCATTTTAAGTCACTCCTCAGTTCTCTTCTCCCCACTAAGCCAAACCAATTAGAAGGCAGTGACACCCCAGACTTAATCCCAACTGCAGTGAAGCCAACCAATGAAAGTCTCTCTCTCTCTCTCTCTCTCTCTCTCTCTCTCTCTCTCTCTCTCTCTCTCTCTCTCTCTCTCTCTCTCTCTCTCTCTCTCTCAATAACAGACTCACGCATTTGTTGGTCACTCACACACATACACACGCACACACGACCTCAATACAAGCTAAGCGCCCACGCCACGCCACCTCGCGACGCCTAACAGCATAACATTCGTGCCACGCCCCCCGCCCCACTTCAGAAGCATACACTACGTAGGCTGAGAAAGACGCGACGTAGCTGGCTCGCTCACACACACACACACACACACACACACAAACAAGGTGTAAGTCAAAATACAAACACAATCGTGCTGGGTTATAAAAGCCTGCCCCCCCGTCTCGCTCTCTCTCTCTCTCTCTCTCTCTCTCTCTCTCTCTCTCTCTCTCTCTCTCTCTCTCTCTCTCTCTCTCTCGACCTTGAGGACACAATGCACTCTTATTCCATCGCCTTCTCTCTCTCTCTCTCTCTCTCTCTCTCTCTCTCTCTCTCTCTCTCTCTCTCAAAATACCTGCGCTTTCCAATAATAATAATAATAAAAATAATAATGATAATAGGAAGAGTCATCATATTATCACAACAATGACACTTGATAATTAAAAACTCTAAAACAACAGATAATCAATCATTCTTTCACTTTTTCATTTTAATTTAACCCTTTTTTTTTCGCTGCAACCTGAATACGCAACCACCACCACCACCACCACCACCACCACCACCACCACCAGTACTGCTACCATTGTCACCATCACATGACACCCTTCTGCTCTTCGGTGTAGTGCCTGCCACCACCACTAACACCAAAACTATCATCACCATCACCACCAACACGGCCAGCACCATTCTCAACCGCCACCACCATGACCAACACCATATATACAAATAATCACCATATCCAGTTACCATACACCAGGGGTCGGCAACCTTTTGAACATAGTGTGCCAGTTTATAATTCATGCCACTTTTTTACTACCTTGCGTGCCAAATGTTATTTTTTCAGCCCTATATGTAGCCTACGAAAATGAAAATCATAATTATACACTATGACTGAGTATGTAGTGACCATTGTAATTAAAGTAAAATGTATTTTTCTCCATATACATAACATAAATGTGACATTTTTTGTAGCATTTATTATTCTTAGTAACTAAAAATATACTTCTTTATTTTAAAATTGTACTCACATTATTAATGCGATCCTTGCCCTTGCTTCCCTTTGGCCAAAGTTGAAATTTCAGGTGAATATCTGGACACCTTGAGCTTTACACAACCCTCAGAATGATCCGTTGTAAGGTTGCTGCGATGGGGATTGAGGATGTGCTTCATGTGTGAAAATATCTGCTCGCACTGATATGTAGATCCAAATGCTGATAGCAATGCAAAAGCTACTTTCTTCATGCAACTGAATTTATCAGGCAGTGATGTCCAGGAACTTAATATGGAGGCTGCATGATCAGTCGTACTAGTTTCCAATATTTCTCGAAGATCCTTAAATTTAGCTGACCACAATGATGATGCCTGAAAGTCAATTAACTGCATTTGCAACTCCTCAGTTTCCATCCACTCAAAAAGAGATGCGTCCAACTCACTGTATCTAAACGTGTCTGGTCTGATTAAAAAGGAAAACACTGGGCCGATGTTTTGGAAATCTTTAAATCTGATTGAGAACTCAGATTTCAATTCTTGCATGTACACCTGAAGATCAGTAGTGTTGATAGGATGAGTTGCAGATAAGTTTTTCAAGTTTTTGAAGTAACGGAAAGAACCATTTTTAATATCTGATGAGTAAACTGCAAGCTTTGCAACAAATGCCTTCCAAGTATCATACAAGTCCATCACTGTTTTTCCTGCACCTTGCAAGAGAAGACTGAGGTCATTTAGATGTTTGGTGATGTCTGAGAGAAACATAAGTTTCACAATCCAGTCTCTGTCCTCCAGCTCAGGGTAGCCTTGGCCTTTTTCTGTTAAGAAAAGCTTGACTTCATCAAAGCATTCCACAAATCTCTCCAATACCTTCCCACAGCTTAGCCACCTAACACTGCTGTGCAAGGGTATATCTTTGTAAGCACTGTCCACCTCTTCAAGGAAAGCTTGAAACTGCCTGTGCGTAAGAGAAGAGTGTGCAACAACAAAATTCACTACTTTTGTTACAGTAGCCATCACCTTGTTGAGATCAGAGTTCGAGATTTTGGCACATAAATTTTCTTGATGAATTATGCAGTGCAATTTCAAAATGGGGTGTCCAATTTTATCCTCAACAAGCTTGGTAAAACCCTTGTTTTTTCCTACCATAGCAGGGGCACCATCTGTTGTAACTGCAAAAATCTTTCTTATGTCAACCCCTCTCTCCTCAAAATGGTCAGTGAATGTCTTCAGTATGTCCTCCCCCTTGGTAGTGCCATACATAGGTTGAAGACAGCACAGCTCCTCGTGTATCTCTGTGTCACTGTACCTGGCAAAAACAGCCAGGCGGGGAATGTCATTTATATCCACGCTTTCATCCAGGGCCACACTGAACACAGGTGTAGTTGTTAAAGCAACAGTTTGTTGCTCACCTACATTAGCAGCCATTTCAGAAATACGTCTCTCCACGGTCCTAGCTGAGGCAGGAATATCTTTTATCCTTGAGATGATCATGTGTTTGTTTGATATGCCATCAAAAAGCACCTCAGAGCACTCTAGGAAAGCTGCTTTTATGAAATCTCCATCAGTAAAAGGCTTTCCATGCTTGGCAATACACAGAGCTAGTTTGTAACTGGCCTCAGTTGCATTGATTTTGCTAGCACTCAGATTCTTAAACACATTACTTTGTTTCTCATAGCGGGATACTGCTTTCTTAATCGCTTCAGTCTTGTCTGCACTGTCCTTGAAAGTCTTCTCGTGTTTTGTTTCAAAGTGTCTTTTAACACTAGATGTGCGGCACACGACATTTTCGCAGCAGAGAGCACACACAGCACGATCATTCTGTTGAATAAATCCAAAGTCATTTGTCCATGATGACTGAAATGATCGGACATCAAGTTTGACTTTTTTCGCAGTAGCTATGGTGAGAGTAACTAGCAAGAGCGTCACTCAGGGCAGCTAAATAGTCACTGAAATAGCAGCGCTGCTTGACTGATGCGTCACCAGCGGCGGGGGCCAACGTGTCTCATACTCGTCTACATCTCGCTGTGCTCACGTACACTTCATCGCGGGTACAAAACATTTTCGTTTTAATTTAATCATTTTAATATATCAAAAGAAAGAATTATTTAGAATCATACGAAAATTTAAATCATAATTGTAAGGATGTACAATACACATTCTCTCTCTCTCTCTCTCTCTCTCTCTCTCTCTCTCTCTCTCTCTCTCTCTCTCTCTCTCTCTCATTATTTCGTTGCTTTACTTTTTTTTTTTTTTGCTCCATATCACGTGGCGTGCCATAGGCAAGCACTCTGCGTGCCAAGTCTGGCACGCGTGCCATAGGTTGCCGACCCCTGCCATACACTATCAACACCATCAAAATCACCATCACCACCACTATCATCACTTTTTTTCTATTCAGTGGTGACCATATGCACAGTCGTCACCACCACCACCACCACCACCATCAATGTCAGTGAGTAATTATCATAGAGACAATGGGTGAGGGGAAAGGCGGGGCAGGGAAAGGCGGGGCGGGGTCGAGCGGTACATATCAACGTGGCTACAGTGTGTGTGTGTGTGTGTGTGTGTTTCAGAAGGCAAGAGAAGTGATCGATAATGTGCTGTTCTCTCTCTCTCTCTCTCTCTCTCTCTCTCTCTCTCTCTCTCTCTCTCTCTCTCTCTCTCTCTCTATCAGTCTTTGTTCTTTTCGTTTCTAAACCCTCCCTTTATTCTCTCTCTCTCTCTCTCTCTCTCTCTCTCTCTCTCTCTCTCTCTCTCTCTCTCTCTCTCTCTCTAACCCTTTCCTTCCCCTCGTTGCAACTTCTCTCCCAGTCTCTCTCTCTCTCTCTCTCTCTCTCTCTCTCTCTCTCTCTCTCTCTCTCTCTCTCTCTCTCTCTCTCTCTCTCTCCCTTTACTTTCCCCTCTTCAATAAATAAGAATTTGGTTGACCCCCCCCCTCTCTCTCTCTCTCTCTCTCTCTCTCTCTCTCTCTCTCTCTCTCTCTCTCTCTCTCTCTCTCTCCCATCCCTGCTTCTTGTATTCTCTTTTAGATTTCTCTATCCTTCCATATTTTATTCACTCTTCTTCTTCTTCTTCTTCTTCTTCTTCTTCTTCTTCTTCTTCTTTCGCCTCCTCTTCCTCCTCCTCCTTCGTCGTTCTCTTGGTGGCATTTTTTGTTAAGTGTTTGTAATTGCCAGCTATTAGAGAGAGAGAGAGAGAGAGAGAGAGAGAGAGAGAGAGAGAGAGAGAGAGAGAGAGAGAGAGAGAGAGAGAGAGGCAGATAATAAACAAGAAAATACAGACATAACATACATAAACAAAGATAAAATGTACATAAACAGAGAGAGAGAGAGAGAGAGAGAGAGAGAGAGAGAGAGAGAGAGAGAGAGAGAGAGAGAGAGAGAGAGAGAGAGAGAGAGAGAGAGAGAGAGAGAGAAACCAACCTATCTTTCCCCCTAAAGCATAAATTTCCATCCTTAATCTCTTCAACCAACACAGGAAAAAAAAAGGGGAAAAAAAATTGACTGCACAATTCTACTACCACCACCACCACCACCACCACCACTACTACTACTACTACTACTACTATTCTGACTGCCCATATCCCGTTCCTTGGCACTCTTGGCACTCAGAGCTGGCAAGAACTATCCCACGGTACCACACACACACACACACACACACACACACACACACACACACACACACACGAAGATGAGGAGAAAGAGGGCACAGACGAGTAAATAAGAGGGTAGCGAGGAGGAGGAGGAGGAGGAGAAGGAGGAGGAGGAGGAGGAGGAGGAGGAGGAGGAGGAGGTGTTATCAAGGGGCGTGGAGATAAGATAATAACACTAGTTTTCTGTGACAGACAGACAGACAGACAGACAGACAGACTGACTGACCGACTGTCTAACCTACGTCGCATTTCCTAATAATAATAATAATAATAATAATAATAATAATAATAATAATAATAATAATAATAATAATGATAATAATAACGCCACTACTACCACAACAACAACAACAACAACAACAACAACAACAACAACAACAACAGGCAAACACCGCATAATACAAAAGAACAGACAATGGGGAGAGATAATACTCGATCAATATTTGACAAAAAAAAACAATAATAATAATTACAACAAAAGTAATCAAATAAAATAACGCATTATAAACACATGAGTCACCTGTACCACCCCAAACCTTGGAGAGAGAGAGAGAGAGAGAGAGAGAGAGAGAGAGAGAGAGAGAGAGAGAGAGAGAGAGAGAGAGAGAGAGAGAGAGAGAGAATGATAAGAGATAAGACAATGATAACTTCCGATATGTATTTAAAGCGTCGATCTTCCTAGGAGAGAGAGAGAGAGAGAGAGAGAGAGAGAGAGAGAGAGAGAGAGAGAGAGAGAGAGAGAGAGAGAGAGAGAGAGAGAGAGGGCAATTGCTACCGACATGCAAGACCTCAAAATAATCTTTGGTCTCGTTTTCTTGTCCTCTTCCCTCGTTACATACCAGAGAGAGAGAGAGAGAGAGAGAGAGAGAGAGAGAGAGAGAGAGAGAGAGAGAGAGAGAGAGAGAGAGCTTAATCATCTTTTGTTACTCTTGTTCTCCTTCTTCTTCTTCTTCTTCTTCTTCTCCCTATTTTCTTCTCTTCCTTCCTCTTATTTTTTTTTTTATTTACTGCTGTTTCTTACCCTTCTTTCTTCTTCTCATCTTTATCTCCTCTTATCCTATTTCCTCCTTCTTTCTATAAATTATCATAGTTATTTGGTTTCATATTCATGTTCCTTCCTCGAGTCTTTAAGCATCTCTCTCTCTCTCTCTCTCTCTCTCTCTCTCTCTCTCTCTCTCTCTCTCTCTCTCTCTCTCTCTCTCTCTCTCTCTCTCTGTCTGTCTTTGAAGGTCACACATGTAGTATTTTAGTTGTTAGGGGGTAAGGGGAAGTGGGGGAGAGGGGAGAGGGGAAGAGGGGAAGGGGAAGAGGGAAGTGGGATCAGTGACTCATTTATTGTCCCCCTCTCCCCTCTCCCCTCTCCCATTGGCACGCGGCAACCAGCTGGTCCCCTACATCCCCTACAGTACCCTTCTCCCCCTTGAGTTCCCTTCACACGTGCATCCTCTGTCCCATTCCCTCCCCTCCCTCCCTTCCCCCTTCCTTACTCCCCTTCACTATGCCAGGAATTCTCGTGCTCCTGTTGATAAAAAGAACTGGGGAAAGAACTGGGGACCTATAAACAAACCACAACATTTACATCTCTTACCTATTTTTTTTTTTTCTCCTCTCTCTCAGTCCTCCCTCAAAACTGCACAACTTCAGATTATACCTGAAAAGAAAATGAGAAACAGGTTACATATTTCATCTTCCCACTGTCAACACAACACAGGTGAAGGAACGGAATGAACGAGGCAATAAGCGGAAACAAAAACTGACATGGGTAATACTAATTTCATACCGGTAAATCAAAACAAATGAGAGAAAAAAAAATGATAAATGAGAAAAAATAAACAAACATCTATCCTTTATGACGGTGTTTGTGTTGACATACGTTTTCAAACTGATCAGGTTTAAAGTTTGTCTGTCCATTTATCTATATGTTTGTGAATCCATGTGTTTGCTTGTTAGTCTGATAAACTGTTAGCTTGTTTGTCTATATTTCAATGTATACCTGTGTGTGTGTGTGTGTGTGTGTGTGTGTGTGTGTGTGTGTGTGTGTGTGTGTGTGTGTGTGTGTGTGTGTGTGTGTGTGTGTGTGTGTGTGTGTGTGTGTGATAACTATTTACCTGTTTGCTTATCATCTTTCCATCAACTATCTATCTAAGCATCTCTCTCTCTCTCTCTCTCTCTCTCTCTCTCTCTCTCTCTCTCTCTCTCTCTCTCTCTCTCTCTCTCTCTCTGTATAAAAACAAAGGTGTGAGGGGGGAGGGGACATGTGAGACTCTTTGATCCCCGCCCCACACCTGATCACCACGGGCCTCACAGGTGTGCGCCCTTCACCTGACTCGCTCACTCCTCCCAGCGCCTCTCCGTCTGTCTACCTGTGTGTCACCTATTTATATTTGTCATTACGTCTTAATCTCCTGCCTATTTCTGTAGTGTTTGTTGTTGTTGTTGTTGTTTTACATTTCATATTGTGTGGTTGTGTTTTTCTTCTTCTTTCTTTATTATCATTTGTTGTTATTTTTTAGTAATTAGTTTTAATACCTATTTTTTCTTTCTTTTTCTTTTAGTATCGATGTTTATTAGTAATTTTTTTAGTTTCTAGGTCTATTATTAATGATCATCTGTGTATTTTTTTTTTTTTTTTTTGCATCTACAATTTACGCTTTCATATCTTTTCTTCATTATTTTTCTTCTTCCTCCTTTCTTTCTTTTTTTTTAATTAAGGTATCTATCTATCTATCCAGACACCAACAATCATCCGCATTATTATTATTGATTATCACCCCTTCCCTTCCATGTCCTATATTCACGTACCTGTTTTTTTTTTTTTTGTTTTTTTTATATTATCTTATCACATAATCTCAACTGCCCACAAATTTGAAGTGTTTGTGTCCCATTCATTGCATTAACTGATCATTTAGTGGCACGTGATCTGTTTCCCTCCTCATAACTGCCTATATTCCCCTAACACAATGTGGTTTGTATCGATACTCACGTTCCCCTCCCACGTCATGTCGTTAAATCACATTCCCTGGCAGACAAATAGAGAAGACACAGGAATATGAGGAGTTTCTCTTATCTTTCTCTTTCTTTTCTTTCCTTACATTCTTCTCTCGTAAACAGCTCGAGTCAGAAGAGATTGAGAATATTAAGCAAACATGAACGAAAGGAGAGCTGAAAGAATATGAAATGGAACAGGAAAATAATAATAATAATAATAATAAAAAAGGAGACATTTCAAGAGTCAGGAAAGAGGTAGAGGACACAAAGCAAACTCGAACTGAAGAGATGGCAAAAAGAATATTGAATGCAACAGTGAAATCGTCAGAAAAGACCTCAGTATTTTTCCAAGAAGGTAAATCGCACCAAAGTTTTAAAGAAAGCAATGGAGAACGAAGAAAACCCAACACGGAAAAGAGAGAGAGAGAGAGAGAGAGAGAGAGAGAGAGAGAGAGAGAGAGAGAGAGAGAGAGAGAGAGAGAGAGAGAGAGAGAGAGAGAGAGAAGGACAGTAAGACCGCTGGAGAGGAGGAAGAGTCGGAAAAAAGAAAACCGTCAAAGTTGGAACACTGAACAGCTGGGAGTTACAAAAATGAAACGAGAGTTGGAAGGAGCACCCAGACTTGGAAGGAGGACTGGCCCTTGAGAAAAAAAAAAAAAAAAAAGAAAGAAAGATGAGAAAAACGAAATTAAACAAGTAAGACTCACCTAGGAAATGGAAAAAAAAAAAAAAAAAAAAAAGCCAATCTCTCAACGGGCAGTGATATGAAAATTAACACGAAGCAATCTGTATCTTTCCTTAAGTCACGTAGCAAGAAAAGACGAGTCACCGATTATAGAAGCCTTAAGAAAACCAGCTGAGGGAAGAAGATCGAGGGGAAGACACAGCAAGATGGAAGGTTGAAATCACGATACAACTAAAAAGAATGAGTCACAGAGGAAAATGCAAGGGACATAAACAGCTGGAGGAGACACGTGCATGGCGCCGACCCTTCACTCTAAGGAAACAAGGAAAGGAGAGGAAGAAATGGGTACTTTTCACCCATACATTTCATTCCAGCACCAGCGCCTAAGCATTGCCGCCCTCACCCAGCAACCATCACCCACGGCACCACTTCACCAGCAGGAAGGAGGAACAAGGGCGCCTCTGTCTCGCCTCTTCCCACACCTCCACCCTCGCATACCTGCAGGCGCCACATCCTGTCCTTCACCTCTGCTATAAACACCTCATTCTTCTTCTTCTTAAGGAGATGATGCTCTCTCTCTCTCTCTCTCTCTCTCTCTCTCTCTCTCTCTCTCTCTCTCTCTCTCTCTCTCTCTCTCTCTCATTAACTCACCTCAAAATGCTCACAAAGGTACACTACACCTGCCCCCACCTGCCCCCACCTGCCTGTCCCCTTCCTTCCCATCATAAATCTAATCTTCCCCTCTTCCTTCACCCTGTAATAATCCCCTTTCCCCTTCCCTGCCCTTCCTCTTCCCATCATATAATCTCTCTCTCTCTCTCTCTCTCTCTCTCTCTCTCTCTCTCTCTCTCTCTCTCTCTCTCTCTCTCTCTCTCTATCCTGCCTACCTTCCTCCACCAATATAAAGTCTATCCTTTCCCCTCTTCTCCCCTCTCTTCTCTCCCCAATTACATAAACTATCTATCAAATCCCTACCGTCCCCCCCCTCTCTCTCTCTCTCTCTCTCTCTCTCTCTCTCTCTCTCTCTCTCTCTCTCTCTCTCTCTCTCTCTCTCTCTCTCTCTCTAATGGATCACCTTTTATCCCTAACTCTCCCTTACATTTTATCAATTATATATACAGTACTCTCTCTCTCTCTCTCTCTCTCTCTCTCTCTCTCTCTCTCTCTCTCTCTCTCTCTCTCTCTCTCTCGTCAGATTATCACTGGCTGTTAATGGCGCTGGTAAAGATTAAACAGATATATATTTCAAATGGATTAATTAAATGTATTGTTGATATAGATAATGGTGGTGGTGGTGGTGGTGGAGGGAGGAGGAGGAGGAGGAGGAGGAGGAGGAGGAGGAGGAGGAGGAGGAGGAGGAGGAGGAGGAGGAGGATTGGTCATTACTACTGCTACCAATACAGTTGTTACTACTACTACTACTACTACATGTAACACCACTAATACTGCCACCATCACCACCATCACCACCACCACCATCACACCAAGGAAGGGCGTACGTGCGGGCGTGCGTGAGGGCGGAACTCCTCAGTGTGTACGTTTCGCTTCCGTGCCTCACTTTCCACCACCTGGCAACGCACACACACACACACACACACACACACACACACACACACACACACACACACACACACACACACATACACACACACACACAGACACGAGACGCACTGCTGGACGTGTCTGAAGGCGCGCGTGCACTTACACACATACAGACGCACACGCACTTTTACTTGTCTGCTATAACGCATTAGTCGTGAGAGAGAGAGAGAGAGAGAGAGAGAGAGAGAGAGAGAGAGAGAGAGAATATAACAGTACTCTAAATCTATATTAACTTCAATAATTGCAGATATTAGTTAGGGTGGCAAGAAGGGAGAGAGAGAGATAAAGAGAGAAAGACAGAGAAGAAAGCGAGGAAGGAGGAAGAGGAGGGAGAAAGAGGAGAGGACTGTGAAGGAGTTAAAAAGGGGACAGGCAGAGGGAGAAAGGGAGAAGAGGAGGAAAGGATAAGAGGAAGCAATAGAGGCATGGAGGAGGAGGAGGAGGAGGAGGAGGAGGAGGAGGAGGAGGAGGAGGAGGAGGAGGAGGAGGAGGAGGAGGAGGAGGAGGAGGAGGAGGAAGTGAGAGGGGAGGGTGAGAGTCTCAGCCGATACTAAAATACAAAAGAAAGAGATGGTGAGAGTGATATAGCGACAGAGAGAGAGAGAGAGAGGGGGTGGTGATGATGATGATGATGATGATGATGATGATGATGATGATGATGATGATGATGATGATGATGATGATAGAGAGAGAGGAAGGGAGAGGGAGATGGGAACAATGAAAGGAAGAAAGAGGAAGCGGAGAGAGACGGAGATGGGAGGGAAGAAAGCAAACGAAAGGGAGAGAGTGGCGAGGAAGAGGAGAAGAGTGAAAGAGAGAAAAAGAGAGAAGGAAGAGATTATAAGAAAGATGGGGAGAATTGAGAGAAAAGAAGAAAGAAGAAAGAAGAGAGAGAGGGAACGATGAGACAATTAACGAAGATGGGGAATAAGAGAAGTGTGAAGAGAATAAATGAGAATAAATGAAGTGATGTAAATTAAAAGTGAAATTTATATGGAAAGGAAAATGGTGAAAAGGAAAGTAGTAGTAGTAGTAGTAGTAGTAGTAGTAGTAGTAGTAGTAGAAGTAGTAGTAGTAGTAGTAGTAGTAGTAGTAGTAGTAGTAGTAGTAGTAGTACATAAGAACACAAAAAAATGAGGGAAGCTGCAAGAAGCCATCAGAATTACAAGTGGTAGTCCCTGTAATAGTAGCAGCAGGAGGAGGAGGAGGAGGAGGAGGAGGAGGAGGAGGAGTAATACATGAGAAGCAATAACAAAATCTTCAGAGCGGCCAGCACACCAGCAGGAGGGCAATAACTCACTTTAATCTTGGGGCCAGACGACTCAATTACCCCCTGATGAGCCAATTACCTGGAACACCCGCCCTAAAAAACACCTGACTCACCCAATGCAGCGAAGCCATCCATTCATCCACGCATCCACTCCGGAACGAAAATATCATCCACCAATTAATACAGAAATAAACCAATAAATAAATAAATAAAACTAAATAAATAAATAAAACAGTATTTATTTGACACCCCCCCCAAAAAAAATCAAATATTAACGTAAAAAACAAACAAAAAAATATACACAAATCAAATCCACCAATCAGCAAACACAACACAATTCTCAGCCAATCAAAGCCAAGATACAAACACCTCATAACCTAATCAGCCATTCACAAAGACAGGGTATCTCTACGTCACCAAACAGCCAGCCAATCAGGGTACAGGAGAGCATTTCGTCACGGGGGCCTTGACATTACCCAGAATGCTTCACGGTGACCCTCCCTCCCCAACCCTTTCGCCACGTTCCTTCCGGTCAGATGTCACGCGCTGGATAATTTGTTTGTGGGTGTGGTAGTAGTAGTAGTAGTAGTAGTAGTAGTAGTAGTAGTAGTAGTAGTAGTAGTAGTAGTAGTAGTAGTAGTAGTAGTAGTAGTAGCAACAGAAAGACGAAGAACAAGAACAAGATGATGATGATGATGATGATGATGATGATGATGACTCGCAGCATTAACACCAAAACAAAAGCTATCACAGTCACAAGAATAACAATAACAATAACCACTACATACGTACGTACAATACCACGCAAAGCTAACCGCCAATTGTTACCTGGCAGAGGTTGCGTCTTCCGCTACACAGGTGAGGTGAACAAAACACACCTGACACGCAAATAAATCGAGGAAAAATGTCAGGTAATTATTTTTGTGTACGTGATAATAAAACTGTTAAGAAAGAAGTGTGTGTGTGTGTGTGTGTGTGTGTGTGTGTGTGTGTGTGTGTGTGTGTGTGTGTGTGTGTGTGTGTGTGTGTGTGTGTGTGTGTGTTTATATCTTCCTACAGATATGACTGCCTTCCTGTTTGTCCTACCAGGTAAAATCGAACGCTCTCTCTCTCTCTCTCTCTCTCTCTCTCTCTCTCTCTCTCTCTCTCTCTCTCTCTCAATCTTTTATAAAGGTGAAGATGTTAAAACGGGGGACCTTTAAATATCAAGAGTCCACTACCACAACACTCCTCCGTACCTCACTCTCCTCCCCCACCTTACCTCACACTCCCCTCTCTCTCTTCCTCCCCCTCCTCTCCCTCATACTAATACACCCTCACCTATTCCTTCTGCCTTCACTTTCCTACATAACCTCTCTCTCTCTCTCTGTCTGTCTGTCTGTCTGTCTCTCCTTTCGCTGCGTCTCCTTAATACCCCTAGATCAATCCTCCTCCTCTTCCTCCTCCTTCTCCACTGTCCTGTCCCTAATAACCTAACCTAACCTAACCTACAGAGTATCTCATTCCCTCTCAATCTCCACTCACCTCTCACCTTTGTCTCTCCCTCCCTCTCTTCCTTCCCAGCGCTGACGAGCAGAAAGGGCAGATATAAGAGAGGAAAAGATACATATGATAAAAGTAAAGTAGACGAGAAAATAAAGGAATGTATAGGGTATAATAATGATGATAATAACATATAGAAGTTTTAAAGGGATGGAACTTAATTGGGTGTTAATAAATAGAGGGGAAATAGATGGAGAAACGTTACTACTGTTACTTAAAGAATATTGTTATGTTAAAGTACTTGTAAGGTAGGAAATAATATATAAAGTTATGCAGGTTCTCAGAGTAAACAAGGGTAAGGTAATACAGGTGATATAACAACAGGTAACCAATACTCTCTTCCTGCTAATTATTCAGGTCGACAGGTGAGTCACGTAATTGTGCAACCCGCCACCTGGAGCTCCCCACACACACACACACACACACACACACACACACACACGCGGGGTTAGTGAGGGGGAAAGGTTTGCCAGTGACTAATTTGCAGGTGGCAATGAAAACCAGGTGCATAATTCGTCTTCTCGCATGCCTTCCACTCTCCTTCCACTTCAGGCCACTTCACTGCCCCACTCCACTCATCCACGCCACTTCAGCATCCCATTCCATTACCCTATCACACATCCCACCAGTTCTTTAATATTGTAGTGCCCCTTACTTCATTCCCTCCCACATCCCCTCTCCCAATGCATATCTATCTCCCCTCTACCATTCCATTCCCTCCCACATCTCTAAGTATCATTCTTCTACACTATATTCCACCCTTTCCTCTCCCCCTCCATTCCCTCCCATCACATCTCAGTCCATTCCTTTCCATAAAATCCCATCACACCTTCTTCCAGTATATTAATTTATATCCTCTCTCTCACTTCACCAGCATCCACTCTCTATTTCCACTAAATTACTCCACTTCGTCTGCTGATAAACACTCCACATCACTTCATCCACTACTGTTCCCGCTGCATCTCCACTCCCCACTCCCTCTCTCTCTTCCCTCCAGTTCCTAACCTTCCCCTATCCAGACACAATAATGGATAATAATAAAACTGAAAGCTACGCTACTCTTCATTATTGTGTGTGTGTGTGTGTGTGTGTGTGTGTGTGTGTGTGTGTGTGTGTGTGTGTGTGTGTGTGTGTGTGTGTATGCAAACTTTCTTACTTTCTTTTATATTTCTCATCTGGATAGTCACCTCTTGCTCCACTTATCTGCCTGCCTGCCTTTCACTTGCTTTCTCTACAAACCTGTCTGTCTGTCTGTCTGTCTGTCTGTCTGTCTGTCTACCTGTCTGTCTGTCTACCTGTCTGTCTGTCTGTCTGTCTGTCTGTGTCTGTTTCTCTGTTCGTGTTTGTATATCAGTTTATTTTAATCTTTCTCTTACTCCTTCTTTAAGTCTGTGTGTGTGTGTGTGTGTGTGTGTGTGTGTGTGTGTGTGTGTGTGTGTGTGGGTGTGCGCACGTCTGCCTAACTGGATATCTGTCTGCCTGCCTCTCTGTATTGTGTTCCCTCTCTCTCTCTCTCTCTCTCCCTCCCTCTCTCTCTCTCTCTCTCTCTCTCTCTCTCTCTCTCTCTCTCTCTCTCTCTCTCTCTCTCTCTCTCTCTCTGTAAGTGGCTATTTGAGAACAGGAAGACAAGCAACGTTTTTCTCTCTATCTATCTCTCTCTATCTCCCTCTGTGTGTGTGTGTGTGTGTGTGTGTGTGTGTGTGTGTGTGTGTGTGTGTGTGTGTGACCAGAGCTACACACACACACACACACACACACACACAATTAATGCTTACACCTCACTTCTACACCTGTATCCCCTCCATCACACACACACACACACACACACACACACACACACACACACACACACACACCCTTACCGTTGACAAGTCCCGTAGAGCGGTAGCGGTTGTCAAGGCCACACAAAGTACGTACACCTGTTCCTCTCTTAATCACTACACAGGTAAACAAGGTCACGCAGAAGGTCACGAAGGGTCAGTGCTCGTGTGTGTGTGTGTTCCGGCCTCTCAAGTAAAGTCAGTGCAATCTTTTGTCAAGTGAGACGTAAAATAAAAGAAAACTGATGAGCCAAGAAGTTTTTCGATTTGTACGAGGAGGAGGAGGAGGAGGAGGAGGAGGAGGAGGAGGAGGAGGAGGAGGAGGGAGATAGACAGTAAAGAGTTCACATGAAAGAAAAATAATAGTAAAATGAATGAATATTAGAAAGATGACGAGAATCAAAACAAGGAGGAGAAAGGAGGAGGAGGAGGAGGAGGAGGACGAAGAGAAAGAAGAAGAAGACAAAGAGGGAAGAAGATAGATGGTAAAGAGGAAGCAAAATGAAGGCGAGAAAGATTAGAAGACACGGTAAAATGAATGAGATAAAGATGGAGAATCAAAACAAAGAAGACGAAGAAGAAAAAGAAGAGGAAGAGGAGGAGGAAGAGGAGGAGGAAGACGACAAAGAAGAAGGTAGACAGTAAAGAGCATACATGAAAGAAAACGGAGGAATAAAAAAAAATAAATAAAAAAAAAGCCACAGTAATATGAGCAAGATTAGAAATAGACAAAATAAATAAATAAATAAATAAAACAAAAAGGCAAATTAAGATTACTATAACAATTTCAAAGGTACGAAAATCTGAATTACCTTAGAGAAACAAACTACTCTCTCTCTCTCTCTCTCTCTCTCTCTCTCTCTCTCTCTCTCTCTCTCTCTCTCTCTCTCTCTCTCTCTTTACTTTTCTCTAAACCTCCCTAAAAAAAACAAAAGCTGGTAATTCGCAAAGGGAGAGAAAGAAAGGGAGGAAAGAATGGGAAGCAGAGGAGGAGAATGGAGAGAAAATGGGGAGAAGGGGGAGGAAAGGGGTAGAAGAGGTAGGATGAATGAGCTTTCCGAGTGATGGGGAGAGAGGGGAGGGGGTGAGGGACATGAAATGGAGGGAGGGAAAGTGATGAGGGGTAAGGTGGGGGGAGGAGGAGGAGGAAGAGGAGGGAGGGAAAGGGAGGGGGTAAAGAGGGGGAGAAGGGGAGAGGGAGAGGGAGAGGAAGAGAGTGAGGTATGGATGAGAGGAAGGGATCAAGGAGGTGAAAAGGGAGGAGGGAGAGAAGGGAGGAGGAGGAGGGCAGAGATGGAGGTACGGAGGAGAGGAGAGGAGAGAAGAGGTGTGCAGAAACGAAGAGGAGGAAGAGAGGGAAGAGGGAGGAGCAGATGAGAGGCAGAGAGGGAGGACTGGAGGGACAAAGGAAAGGGAGAGGGAGAGAGAAAGGAGGGAAGCAATGAAGACAAGAGAGGTGAGAGGTCAGGAGAAAGGAGGAGGAGGAGGAGGAGGAGGAGGAGGAGGAGGAGGAGGAATACAGGTCATAGTAAAAAGGAAGAATGCGAAGGAAGATGATAACAGATGGAGGAAAAGGAAACAATGAAGAGGAGAATGAGGAAGAACTAAGGAGAGAGAGAGAGAGAGAGAGAGAGAGAGAGAGAGAGAGAGAGAGAGAGAGAGAGAGAGAGAGAGAGAGAGAGAGAGAGAGAAACAGGAAAGACGTGACGAAAACAAGCAAAAGAATTTCCCTTATACATAGTCTCCCTCCTCCTCCTCCCCCTCCTCCTCCTCCTCCCCCTCCTCCTCCTCCCCCTCCTCCGCTTCCTGAAAAATCCCTAACACATCATAACCTCCCGCACTAACACTCTCTCTCTCTCTCTCTCTCTCTCTCTCTCTCTCTCTCTCTCTCTCTCTCTCTCTCTCTCTCTCTGGGACAAACATTTTTTTTTACCTACAACAGAAAATAATGATGTAAGAAAGAAAACGAGATTATGACGTCATTTCCCAGACTCCTGCAGGTTCACTGGCACACACACACACACACACACACACACACACACACACACACACACACACACACACACACACAAAGCACCGAACAATTAATTACAGATAACAAGAAACGGCTTTGTTGTGTATTGTATGCTCTCTCTCTCTCTCTCTCTCTCTCTCTCTCTCTCTCTCTCTCTCTCTCTCTCTCTCTCTGTCTCGCCGTTTCACACGTAAGGGGGGTTCAAGGTGGGCGTGGGTGAGGGTTAAGGTAAATTGGTTTGTGTAGGTGAAGAGACGGTGTGTGTGTGTGTGTGTGTTCAGTTCCTTTCACTACTTATTACTGTTGAAGAATCTTTCCAATATACCTCTTATAGTAGTAGTAGTAGTAGTAGTAATTAAGTCAATCAGTCAAATACATCTCGAATATCAGTTTACGAGTCAGTCGATCGATCAGTCAGTCAGTCAGTCAGTCAGTCGGTCAGTCATCAGAGAGACAACCAGACAAACAGGTGAATATTGACGAGGCGCGCGCACACACACACACACACACACACACACACACACACACACACACACACACACACACACACACACACACAAGGACATGAAAGCCAGCCCATGATAGACACACACACACACACACACACACACACACACACACACACACACACACACACTAAAGCGAGCCACCACAAGACAGGCAAGCCAAGCAAGGACAGGTGAAGAGCAAGAGGCAAACATTCAGATAAGAAGAGACAGAGATAAGACAGAGACAAGAGAGAGAGAGAGAGAGAGAGAGAGAGAGAGAGAGAGAGAGAGAGAGAGAGAGAGAGAGAGAGAGAGAGAGAGAGTGCTACGTATGTACTATTAAGGCAAAGTGAAGGATTTACAGACATGCACACCGAACACAAACACGAACACACACACACACACACACACACACACACACACACACACACACACACACACACACACACAGGTAAGTACAAGGTAACTAACACAGGTGCACAATACAGGGAGGGACAAGCAGCCAGACAGGTATATGTGTAGCCAAGCAGCGTTACAAGACCAAAACACTCACGCCTGACACAAAACCAGGTGAGGCAAGCCAGGTACAGGTAGGTAGGCAGGCACAGGACCATAACACACCTGAATAATGACGCAGGGGGAGGGAGGGAGAGGGAGAGGGAAGGAGGACGGGAGAGGAGAGAAGAGGAGATGCGAGGAGAGAAGCGATACAGATGAGATGCAAGGAGAGGAGAGAAAATACGAGAAAAGAAGAGATAAAAGAGAAAGAAAGGAAATAGGAAAGAAAAAGATGATAGAAGACAAGAAATAAGAGAAATAGAGAAAAAATGAGACTCGCAGATAGAGAGAGAGAGAGAGAGAGAGAGAGGCGGGGAAGCGGGACGAGGCGACGAGCAGGCTTACTGCCCGACAGGTAAAGCCAAGGGGCAGGCCAGGTAGGCACGTAGGCTGCCACTCCCTGCCAAGCCTCCGCCGGCCCTGCGTTACCCCAGGACCTGCGGGGGTGAAGGGAGGGGGCAGCTTCCTCCCGCTGGGCAAGACGCAGAAAGGAAGGGAAGGAAGAGAGAGAGGAGGAGGAGGGTGGGATGAAGGGAATGCTGTGTGTGTGTGTGTGTGTGTGTGTGTGTGTGTGAAAGAAGGAAGGAAGGAAGGAAGGAAGGAAGGAACTATCAAAACAAAAGAGAAATGATAAGACGAACGAATGAGAGAGAGAGAGAGAGAGAGAGAGAGAGAGAGAGAGAGAGAGAGAGAGAGAGAGAGAGAGAGAGAGAGAGAGAGAGAGAGAATCCCACCATTATCACTAACACAAACAACTAGCAGGAGGAGGAGGAGGAGGAGCAGGAGGAGGAGGAGGAGAAAAATGGACATAGCAAAGACAATTTTCTTATCTTACAACTCAAACTCTTCCCCTTCACTCACCATCACCACCACCACCACCACCACTACGTCACTCATCAGAAGCTGCCGCTGTCTTCATGGGTATTAGATGAACCTCTCTCTCTCTCTCTCTCTCTCTCTCTCTCTCTCTCTCTCTCTCTCTCTCTCTCTCTCTCTCTCTCTCTCTCTCTCTCTCTCTATCGTCTTCTCTTCAGTTTATCAATGATTTCCTTTGTCTATTATTCTTCTTCCTCCTATCCCTTTCAGTTACTCTACACTTTTCTTCCCTCCTCGTCTCCCTTCGTCGTTCACCTCTTCCTTCAATTACTAATCCTTGTTCTGTCTATTTTTCACCCTGCTCCTCTTCCCCTTCTTTATCTGTCTGTCTTGTTCTCTGCTTCCCCTTCACTGTTGTTACTCAATCTTCGTGTATTTTTATCCTTCTATACTATGTCCTCCTTCTCCTCTTCCTCCTCCTCCTCGTCCTCCTCGTATTGCCTGTAGTAAGTCTTCCTACTCTCGTCTTGTGTGTTATCTGATCCCTCGTGGGCATTCCTCTGTGCCAATTTCTTACTTCAGTTTGCGGTGGTGGTAACTACTCTTTTGTTCCCCGGGACTTTATACTACAAGGAGACTCTTTGTTAACTTTGTGCCATTCTCTTCTATAACTTTACTAAACTGTTTTACTGTATCTTTCATTTTCTTGGGTCTTTTTTTTTACGTAATGTTTTTTTTTTTGCCGATTTTTTCTTTTCTTTAAGTGTCGTTATTGTATTTTGTAGTTGGTAAGCTTGTTTTTTTTTTCTTTTTCTCTCTTTCTTGTTACTTTTTATTGCATTTGTCATATTCCTCTGGGTTGTAAACAAATAATTTCTACCTCTTCTTTTTCCCCCCTTATCGTTCTCATTACTGTAACTTTCATAATGTAATGGGTAAGTAATCTATTACACTGTCTATTTTTTTATTCTTTTAGGTTGCAAGCAATTTGGGCATCTCAGCTGTTTACTATTTTTTCTTTCACTGTTATAACTATTAACTTCTTTGGTACCTTAATCAGTAGTGTTTGCGATTCCATTTTCCCGCCAGTCTTGTGATCTCAATATCCGAGTCTCGTCCCTTACAGCAACAAGCTCACCTCTCGTTATCACAGCAAAAACTCATCTTTTCACCCCCAGTTGTTGTGGCTATCCGTGCTCTTCTTTAAACGAGGGCAGCTGTGTGTGTGTGTGTGTGTGTGTGTGTGTGTGTGTGTGTGTGTGTGTGTGTGTGTGTGTGTGTGTGTTTACTTTTCTTAGTAATATATACAGTGTTCGAGATTATCTTTTCTCGTGTGTGTGTGTGTGTGTGTGTGTGTGTGTGTGTGTTTACATTTGCAGTTATATCCCACGATTTTGAGTATGTGACATCTCCGGTCGCCTCCATTTGATAAAGTAAAGTAAAAATTATAACCCTTTTTCTTTACAATTTGCGATGCACCTTCCTACCTGGCCAGGACACCTACTCTTACCTGCCAGTAACCAGCGCCTTTCACCTTGAACTCATCTATCCATTTTTTTGTTCTTACCTCTTCTTCAGTTACCTTCGCATACCTATCATATCACGTTTGTTTTCACCGCTACATACTTTGCCTCTTCTTTACTATGGCGTCTGCACACCACCTGTCCACACAATCAACTCACTTGCACA
>NC_087170.1:21888994-21938994 GCF_035594125.1 Scylla paramamosain | reverse complement strand
GAGAGAGAGAGAGAGAGAGAGAGAGAGAGAGAGAGAGAGAGAGAGAGTGTGTTGGCTCAGCTCATGGGCACAAACTACGATACACACACACACACACACACACACACACACACACACAGGGAGTTATCATAAAGCCCTCCTTTTACATTATAATAATGATGATGATGATGATGATGATGGTAAGGAAGAAGAGGAGGAGAGGGAGGAAGAGGAGAAGGAAGAGTGATTTGTTGGTAATAATTGATGTGTTGGCGCTGTCTCACCCTCCGTTCATAAATGTTAGCGAGAGAGGGGAGAGCGTCAGGCCTAAATCACAGGTACACAGGACGCTTCAGGTGAGAATACATACCTGGAGGGTCACACGCAACTTGCCTACGGTGCTTCATTGTGTGCATGTTGTCTGTGCAAGGAGAGGAGAGGGAGTATAAAATTGTTGCTTTATTTCCTTTCATAATGTTCATCTTTTCCTCTGCTATCTTTCCCTTCTCCTTATTTACTTCCACTGCCTGCTTCTCTTCCTCTCTTTTCCTTGTGACCTTGCTTTTGTCATTGTTCCATTCCTTGTTCTTGTCCTCCTCCTCCTCCTCCTCTTCAAATCTCCACTCCTCCCTCTCATCCCTCCCAGTTACTCTTTTTATTCTATTGTTTTTCTTGTTCTATCCCTTGTTCATGTTCTTAGCCTCCTCTTCTTCCTCCTCCTCCTCCTCCTCCTTCTCATCCTCGTCCTCCTCCTGCATATACGATCGATTCTCAGCCAACAAACAGAGTCGTTGCCACAATCACCACACCTGCGGACACCTTGTTCCATCACTGGTTGCTGACGTGATTCGACAAACATTGCTGAAAGGGAAAACACAGGAGAAGGACGAGGAAAGTGGTGGAAGAGGAGGAACATGATGAGGCGAAGGAGATGATGATGATGATAATGATGTTGATGATGATGATAGAGGAGGAGGAGGAGGAGGAGGAGGAACATCAAGAAAACAAGTAATAAAAGAAAACGGAGATACATAACCACCACCACCAATAACAACAACAACAACAACAACAACTATAGCGACAAAACTGCGGTTGTCGATCGCTATGCAAACTGGAATTCCTCCCTTCACGGCAACAGGTAAATAGTGATTATAATACAAATGGCGGTATCTGTATGTGTGTATGTGTGTGTGCGAAGGAGGATGTGAGTAAGAGATCCATTACTGCAATTGTGATGACGATGCAAGGAAAGGAAGAGGAGGAGGAGGAGGAGGAGGAGGAGGATGGGAGTGACGCGTGGGATATCTGTTATTATATGTCCTTACCTGGGAGAACTATATTGAGTTAGTGATAAGCATCAATAATTCTGTTTAAAGTATAAAACAATGGTGACGACGACGACAAGAACAACAACAGTAGCAGCAGCATCAGCAACAACAAGACACTCAACTGTCCCCCTCTTCTACACTGAACATCCTCGGTCTGTCCTTTACTTATAATCTGAACTGGAAACTTCACATCTCATCTCTAGCTAAAACAGCTTCTATGAAGTTAGGTGTTCTGAGACGTCTCCGCCAGTTTTTCTCAACCCCCAGCTGCTAACTCTGTACAAGGGCCTTATCTGTCCATGTATGGATTATGTTTCACATGTCTGGGGGGGTTCCACTCATACTGCTCTTCTAGACAGGGTGGAATCAAAAGCTTTTCGTCTCATCAACTCCTCTCCTCTAACTGACTGTCTTCAGCTTCTCTCTCACCGCCGCAATGTTGCATATCTAGCTGTCTTCTACCGCTATTTTCATGCTAACTGTTCTTCTGATCTTGCTAACTGCATGCCTCCCCTCCTTCCGCGGCCTCGCTGCACAAGACTTTCTTCTTTCTCTCACCCCTATTCTGTCCACCTCTCTAACGCAAGAGTTAACTAGTATTCTCAATCATTCATCCCTTTCTCTGGTAAACTCTGGAACTCCCTGCCTGCTTCTGTATTTCCACCTTCCTATGACTTGAATTCCTTCAAGAGGTAGGTTTCAAGACACTTATTCATCAATTTTTGACCACTGCTTTGACCCTTTTATGGGACTGGCATTTCAGTGGGCATATTTTTTTATTTGATTTTTGTTGCTCTTGGCCAGTGTCCTTCCTACATAAAAAAAAGAGTCCTAGTTAAGGTTATTTCCATTCAGGCTGATCTGTCTTGAGGATCATTTGATCTGAGGCTTGTATGACCCGTGTACCATCCACCTCAGTACCTGCACCACCACCACAACAACAACTAGGGCAAGAAATCCACAAATCAATGCCAAGAGTCCAAATAGCAGTGAGCCTGTTTACAAAACTAACCCAAGTGATGACCAACCAACCGCTCGTCCTCCTCGCCCTTGCATTACCTATCCATTAAATCTATTCCCCTCAAACGAGTCCCAATCACCGCTAAAGGGAGGGGGACGGTGGTCAGGGTGGGCGTTACCAACTGCCTTAATCCGTGACATGTGGCGGTAGAGAAAGGGAAGAGAAATACGGAGAAGAGAAGGGAGAGAGGAACAAGAGAGGCTCAATCAAATACTTTTCAGCTCACCTTAACGTTCCATAGTCATACAAGTGGACACGTATAACAGAATGAACTGAGGGATTGTATTGGTGTTTTATGGAACTAATGAATATCCCTGAATCTGAATAATCGTGGCCAGGTAGATCACGTATTGGCTCCACCTTTATTATTGTTTGGGTTCGTGATTATAATTACCTTGAGTTTCTCTTCCTACTCGTGAAGGGTTTATTAATTCCATTCGGTGCTTGAGAAGAGTAAACAAACAAATAAACAAATAAATCCCCGCACCCCACTCAAAGTTAATATATATATAAGATACAAACAAAAAAATACACAAATCTCCACCGTAAGGTCAGCATATGACTTAACATTCCTCTTCCTTTGTCCTACCTATTATTCTCATTTTCATCATTATCTCCCCCACCTCCTTTACATTTTCTTCATCCTTCCCTACCCCCATTCCGTCACTCGACTCAAGCGCGTCATCACAACACACCCACTTACCCCTGTGTTTGTAAACATTAACACAACCAGGGACACTGCGCTCCCTGCCTGATGGCGCGGCGGGTCACTGAGTGAGGTGGTGTGTAGCAATGTGCTTACAAACATATCTGGAAAGAAGGAGATAAGGATGAAAGGATAAACTATTTTAATGACAAAAAAAAAAAAAAAAAAACGAATTACTAGGCTAGAGAGATAGTAAATATATAACAGAGGTAGACAGATAGACAGACACACACATATATATATATATATATATATATATATATATATATATATATATATATATATATATATATATATATATATATATATATATATATATATATATATATATATATATATATATATATATATATATATATATATATATATATACATTAAAGATAAAACAAATATAAAGATTAAAGATAAATAAATTAAATTACTGCTATTATAAATCATAATGTTGGCTATTTTTTTTTTTAAATACTAGTGAAATATGATTTTTTGAGTGATTAAAAAAAATCGTGAATAATAATAATAATAATAATAATAATAATAATAATTATTATCATTATTATTATTATTATTATTATTATTATTATTATTATTATTATTATTGTTATTATTATTATATAGAAAATTACATTAATAGCAATTACATCACCAATCATAAAGACATCAATCGCTGTATAAGTTCAATGTTGACCTGTAAGACGCTCTCTCTCTCTCTCTCTCTCTCTCTCACGAGTACGGTTCCTGAGAGAGAGAGAGAGAGAGAGAGAGAGAGAGAGAGAGAGAGAGAGAGAGAGAGAGAGAGAGAGAGAGAGAGAGAGCAGGAAGACTTTTTGAGCAAACCCACCAGAAGGAAATGACCTTTTACGAACAAATGACAAGCGAAATACAAAGACACCGCGAAAAAATGCATGAATAAAAATACACACACACACACACACACACACACACACACACACAGTCGGCCATCAGAAATAAGTGACAAGCAAAAATAACTGAATCCAGGTCCGTTTTATTCCTATTGCGGCTCTAACGTATGTAGGGGGTGAAGATCTCTCTCTCTCTCTCTCTCTCTCTCTCTCTCTCTCTCTCTCTCTCTCTCTCTCTCTCTCTGTCATATATAGTATTACTTTAAATATCGTGGATTCTTAAATACGCAGGAAGGTTTTTCAGATGCGTGGCAGTCTTATTTATTATTGTAACAGCATATATATATATATATATATATATATATATATATATATATATATATATATATATATATATATATATATATATATATATATATATATATATATATATATATATATATATATATATATATATATATATATATATATATATATATAAAGACTGCTACGTATCTAAAAAAAAAAACCTCCCTACCTACGTATTTAAGAATCCACGATATTTTAAATAACACAAGGCACGATGGGGAAGTATAGCATAAAATATTTAGTTTAGTTGTCTATTCCAGACGCGAGAGCACGTGAGCGGCTGCGAAGGTAGTGGTGGCAACGAAGACGCACGGATTATGTGGCGCTAGTGGCAGGGTGGTCCATCTGCACTCCTGATGACGTCAGTTGGTGATTGACTGACGGCAGCAACATCATATGTCGAAAAATCATACATAAAAAGGCTAATTTCGCGCCCTGGACGCAAATCGTTACAGACAGCCACACTGCTGTACGAGATTGTATGAGTTGATCCCCTTGCAAGCTGTGACTGTTGGGTAAGATGATTTAATATACAATAAAAACTGAGGTGTCACTCGTGTACATTATCTTAATGTCATGTAAAAATCACTTGCACATTTTATTATGGAATTACGGCACCGTGGCAGCGAATATGCGACATCTAATTCCTGTCAACACTGGTGCTGCGCGCAACGCACCCACCCCACCCTCTACGCCTCCTAACCCGCCCGTCCAACCAGAATTTGAAATCATGAAATGTGAGTTAACATTTTTCAACATTGCTATTATTATTCTAAGAAAAATATTGCCATCAGCGAAAAGCTGCCTGCGCTTTTCAAGCCTACCAGGAACTTTAAGGGAAGAGCAGAACACAAAGGGGCAGGCTTAGATGTGGCAGAGTGAAGAAAACCTAGTGCTGTGTGTGTAGAGAGAGGGAATGGAAGAAACAGTCATCTAGCGGCCCTTGTCATCGATCGTCGGTCGTTGTGTAGTTGTTTCTGCGAACGCCGTCGTCTTCTGCTGTTCTTCCCCTAAGTCGCTTTCCTGCATTGGGGCTCAGTAGTGCCGCATAAAGGCCCAGAGTGTAGTATTTCCGCAGATTTGCCTGACTGAACGAAATTCGCAATTATTTGCACAAGGTAGTGAGCGAACGAATTATATGGGAGAAGATCATAGTTTTGCAAAATACATCGAAGACATGGTCGCGGCGATCTGTTGATGCCACTCCGCGAGACTCGATAACGCAGCGAAATCTGTATACGTTTTCATCTGTCCTGGCCACTTAGAGATAAAGAAGTATAATGAGAGAGGAAAAATATATAATGTACTAACGTAAAAGCACATACATCATACAAATAATCGTACACACCACATACGGAAAATGTAATCTGTTATATTCGTCCGTGCAGGTGAGGTCCATGGTTACGTTAGTTATGTAACACCGAGCTCATACCCTTTTATGTAAATTGACGTTAGTCCTAAATGTATATAATTGTGATTCATCAGGCAAATAAACTACGCATAAATGCCATAAACATTTCAAACAATAAGCACATAACTAACGCAATCCCTCTGCTCATCTCACTGTAACCTGCCTTATACATATATAAGTCGGTATTAATGTACTACTAGATGCTAACTTTGATAACATTTACATCTTAGGTAACGCACTCGTCGCTTTACGTCACTTATCCTTGAAACGTCACGATGAGCTAATATTTGCGGACATCCAGGATTCTCCGAGTCATTGTTACATAATTTGCTGGTCTCCACGCTCCTTGGGTAAAGCTAGGTGAAGCGAGGCAGAGCAGAAGGTGCTAGAGTGAGTGAAAGTATATGCAACGATGGTGGTGAGAGGGCATGATAAACGGGACAGATTCGTAAATACACTGATGAAAAGTGCAAGGATGATGATAATCCCACATTTCACTGTCCTCAGAATCTTGTTCCTTCGCAGAGTTTTCTGCCACCTCTGAAAACATTACGTTTACTGAGTAAGAATCCTCGAAACTTTCTATCAGTGTTTTGTAGCTGCTGAGGTGAGCATGAATTAATCGAGGGGAAGCAGTGTGTTCTGAAACCGTGCGGTGAATGGGTGAACATTGCAAGCAACGAAAAACCAATAATGCATTACGAACATAAATGAATGATTAAAACTGGCAATTTTACTGTCGTATATTGTACTCCTATAGGCAGAGATGCTGGCAGCGAGCCATGTCCCACACTCACGTAGGGTACCGAAGGTAACACTGAGCGGCATGGAATGCTTCCAGTCTGTGAACACCCACCTTCGCCGTATAATGCAGTAGAATCGCTCTGCTCTCTCACCACGACTATTTTACAAGGTCATAGAGATGATTAGCTGGATTCTCAAGAGTGTTTTTCGTAATAATGTAGAAATCTGGTCAATCTGTCACCATAACCATAAAAATACCTTTAAAAACCCGTGTCACTTCAACTAGAGGCTTCTGAAAGTAGTGGAGGTGCAGTGAATATAAATGTATCACATTATGGTCCCAAGGCAGACCGGACGCTGACACAGGTGTGGCAAGCTAACGGTTACACATCACCAAGAGCACTGAATCCTTATTTATATTTCCCTTACCATCTTTCGGGAAGCAGGGGACTGAATATTTAGTATTACATCAAAGCACCATCAAAGTGGCTCACAATGTAATGATCATATATGGTAAGGGGAGAGGAGGACGCGAATTTGTTTGATATAAAATATATATATATATATATATATATATATATATATATATATATATATATATATATATATATATATATATATATATATATATATATATATATATATATATATATATATATATATATATATATATTAGACGAGACGAAGGTGTTGTGAGGTTCACGAGTATGCCTAATGTTTTATATTGCATAACAACTACACATTTATCTGAGTACATCCGGCAACTTGATGAGGGTTGCCAAAACTGTGGTGGTTGGCTTGTGTTCGCCTGCTCGGTCACACAATCAGTTGGCTGGGTGAGTGCAAGGTTTGGGTGTGCAGGGAAGTGTGAGGCTGCCTGAGGACGAAGTTTGGAAAGTAACGCCTTTACGAGTAATAGCGAAGAAAAGTTGTAGGTACTATAATGTTAGTTTTTTTTTTCTCTCTCTCTCCATGTCTCCTCTATATTATTTTAATACATGGTAACATACATTCTCTCTCTCTCTCTCTCTCTCTCTCTCTCTCTCTCTCTCTCTCTCTCTCTCTCTCTCTCTCTCTCTCTCTCTCTCTCTCTCTCTCTCTCGTGTGTGAGAATTTTAAAAGCAATATGGATTTAGAAGAAACAATATAAGCAAACGGATAAGACACAGTACCTACATATAATAATAATAATAATAATAATAATAATAATAATAATAATAATAATAATAATAAAAATAGTAATAATTATTATAATAATAAACAGTTTCCTCGCAAATGGAGTATAGTAAAGTCACGTACCACGTGCACTTAGCAGCCACAGACTTTTCTGGCGCGGGGTGATCAGTTTGTCCGTACATCGTGTTCAGTGATACAAACTTTTATCAGGAGACTTGACTCAGTAACACGTTTTGTGAAAAGTAAAGCTTCTTGGAGAAATTACTGAAAAAAAAAAAAAAACGTAAGCTTATTGATTTTAGATGATAAAGATTTTACATAATTATTACTGCAGTAGATATTTTCCTTATACGTAAGCGCATGTCAAAGTGCATATCTTTTCGGCTTTTACTGTATATTTGCACGCATATTTCGCTATTTGTTTTTCATGATCATCTTCAGATGAATATTCACTATAAAGACACTTATACACTACTATCTAAATTTATAGGTAGGGAAAGGAAAGCGTGTTCTGTATCGTCGCTTATCATAACACGGTGAAGGGCAGCGACTTCGACCTCTGTGCGGGCCTCGGTGACGCAACTCGCCATATCAAAGAGTGTCATGGAATAATTAACGAAAAAAAAAAAAAAAAAACATTGACAAGAATTGGCCGGAGCGTCTGGCAATTTTCTTTTATTATATTGCTTATGTATGTGTCTGTATTCGCCACCAGTTTTGTCTTCTCCCCTCTAACTATACTTTCTTCATTAATTTTTATGATTATCTGGACACTTTTCAAGATGTTTGTTAAACTTTGACCTGAACAATATATGTTTTTTTTGTTTTATTATAGTTTAAGCCATTACACACTACGTGGTAATAACCTACCTCATTTTGTTCTTCTCACTATTCACATCATTTCTAATGATTACACTACTTGTCAGAAATTAATAATAACGCCGTGGGCCGTGGGTAGAGATTGGGGACATTGGCTTAAACTATAAATTTACCTTTTTTTTTTCAACATTCTTTTATTTATTAATCCTATCTATTTATTATCAGTTAATCCTCCTTCCCAACGTAGACAATTTATAGATACACATCTAGTATGATTAACTTGCACATGTGTTCTCACACTGGACGTCTGCCTCAGGGTGAGCAAACCGTATGGGGGAAGTACAGTACTATGGCTTCTTAGGCTCAATGCATGTATGTATGTATGTATAGGCAATGTGAGCCATGTAATCCTTGTGTGTAAATTAAACATTAAAATTTAATTCAGTATGCCCAAAAGTGACTTAATTATCAGATACCTTTTAATTCTCTGTTTCAGGAGAGATAGAATACCTGAAGCAGCATCAAAGGGTTATCTGGACACCATACCGTAGCAGGGACAGCCGGCTGTCACATTTCGCTCTCAGCAGTGTGTGTGCTACCATGAGTCGCAGGGTGCTGCAAGGCGTGTTGTCCTCAGCCAGGCTCTGGGGCAAGGCATGTGTTCTGATTAGTTTTGTTATATTTTTGTAACTTTTAGTTAGACTGACAAGGAATATGAAAGTGTCTGTGTGACTTTGAACATCTGGCAACCAACATGTGCACACAGCATGCTTGATAAATTGATAACAACAACTACTTAATAGGGGACAAGAAAGTAGCAGGATTACAGGCATCTTTTCACATTAATAGATGCTAAATGTCAGAGAAATGGTAGAAGGTTTTCTTGTGTGTACCTTAAGCATAAAATATGTCTATTCCAGTCAAGAAAACCCATAATTAATTTACCTGGCTGAGAGGTTTTTCATTGTGAAGCACTAAATTATTAGGAAGTGGTATTAACATTTACTGTAAGTAGCTTTGTATAATGTGCTGTGTAATAAGTTTTCTTTGTGTGCTTTAAGTATTTAAGAAACTTTAAAAAAATGTACTATGATGATCCACTTTGAGGCCAGTTAAAACAAAATGGAACATGCTTTATGAGTTTCATTCATGTGTTGCAGGGGCGGCAGAATGCAGTGGGCCTGGTAGCAGTGCCCTCACAATGCCTCACCTCTAGCCTGACTGCACCCCTATCCTGCACCTTCATCACCTCACATGCCTGGCACAACTCCCACCCAACACCTGCACCCTCCCCCACCTATCACAATGCTGCTGGTGAATGACTACTTACCTTCACATTAATATATAAATCCATGGTTAGATTACTGTTAATGTTCATTCATACATTATATGAAGTCACTTTGCATAAATTTCTATAAGTTTTATGAGGATTTTGTAATCATGTTTATGAAGTTTATAAGGGTGGTATCTAGGTATCTATATCTCTGATACCTTGTTCCTTCTGGAAACATATCTCTGGGGGTGACCATGTCAGACGAGTCTCTACCTTTCCCTCTAACTCTGTTCAAGCCTCTACTTGCACCTCTTTCTGACTTCAAACCATATGGCCTCCTTTGTCTCTTTAGGTATCAGGACAGCAGATGCAGGGAAAGAGATGTTGGAAATCACTTTTGCTGATGGAAACAGCAGCTTTTTTCCTTATTGCTGGCTGAGAGATAATTGCCAGTGCCCGCAATGCTTTGATTCTGATGCACTCTGCCGCAAGCTGACTCTTGAAGACTGGCAACACAATGACTGCCCCAGAAGTGTTCAGGTAAGGCTTTTCTTACTCTAGAAACTGATGTCTTATTGAAGAACTGATTATAGATTGTGACTTTTTCTCTAGGAATGAAACCAAAAGCATATTTTGGTAGTTGTAGAAATATTTACAAAAAAGTGAACTCACTGTTGTAAATAAGTCTAACAGAAACTTTAAGCTTGAGATATAGTGCATTAATATTAGAAAATATTTTTTTATATCAAGATAAATTTCATTAAATACCAAATTTTTCACAATATAAAGACATCTTACTATTTGTGTTGAAGTAATTCTGTTAGTAGATCTGTAGAGGCTATGGTACTGCATGTGTGTGTGTGTGTGTGTGTGTGTGTGTGTGTGTGTGTGTGTGAAATATATCATTATTGTCTGTATTCTGTTGGTGTTTTATTTCTCCTAAATTTGCTTTGTATTTATCAGGTGGAGGAAGGTGGGAGACATGTGGAGGTGCAGTGGGTCAGTGGACACAGGAGCTGCTATGAGGCTCAGTGGCTGCAGCAACATGCCTTCACACCCTCTGCCCGAGACTCTCAGAGAAGCTTTCTGGCCATCAAAAAGGTTTGCATCTAAGGACAATGGCTACCACAAGCTTCTTAGACTCTGCTGCTTTTTCCATGTTCATATGAGGTTGCTGATCCTCTTCACTAATCTTCACAAGGTTCGGTCTTCTACTTCTTCACACAGACCTTCTTTTCTCAGCTCATCTTGTATGTTAACTTTTAATCTTTTTACAGCCTGCCTTGCCTCCCTCTTTCCACAATATTCAGGTCAATTATTCTTTTGGCCAAATGCTGCTTTGTACATTTTCCTACATAGAGGTTGTTGGGACTAATATGTATAGAATTCAAACGAGAATAACAAAGAGGTAATAATAGATTTTGTGGTGATCAATTTGAAATTATTATGAAGAAGGAGAATTATTGATGTACTGAAGCAGTTGTTGATGAGAAACTAAACCTTAAGATGTACAAGAGAAAAGGACAATACAGATTTCTAAAGTACAGTATTGATGAAGAAAATACAAAGTATGATGGAATTGGTTGAGAAAATGGGAGAAAAACTAGTAAATCAGTGAACAGTTTAAAGAGATTAATTAATTTCAGGAATTGTGGAGTACAGAGATGGAGCTGCCAAGGATGGACTACAATGGTGTGATGCATGGAGACAAAGAACTTCTGGATTTTCTTGTAACTCTAGAGAAGAAGGGTGTGGTTGTCCTAACTGATGCTCCCCGGGAACCTGAGGCTGTGCTAACCATCATCAACAGCATTGGATATGTGAAGCCCACACACTATGGGTGAGTCACATCACATCTGGGAAGAGTGAGAGAGCTAATGTGGTATTTAACTGGGAAAAAGCAATAACAATTGGTATACATACAATATGCATTGATGACTGCTTATTTTTGTAAGTAAAGAAATATTTTCTACCTTTTGTAAATTTGTAACTATGTATTTAGATAGATAAACATATATAACTGTATAACTGCATTAATATGTGGGAGTCTAAGTATAATTTAAAAATGAAATATAGATGTGCAGGTGAATGTGAAAAGATGGCTTAACACATGAGGAATTTAAGAGAACATTGAAGGAGTATAAAAGTGAAGCAATCAGGATATGCATATTGCATTGCTTTGCCCAGAGTACTCGGAAAGAATGACTCAGAGTAAATGTGTGTGGAACATGTTGGGTGTTTTGAAGTGGAGAGCGTTAATAGGCATTCCAAAGAGGAAATGGGGCAAGGTTCTGTGGAGAAACCTATGAATTAGAGGCTTGGATAAACATATTATTTATTAGTTATATAATGACTGTTGGAGCTATGAAGTTTCACCAGGAAAGCCAGGCACTATCCAGGGAATGGATCTTCCACTTGCCAGGCAGCCGTGCTTCCCATTACACCATGGAACCCTCAGGTGACAACTCACACCTTGATTCAGATATATCTATACTCAACATGATGATCATTGGGAAGGGTACATAAACTCCATTTACTTCTTTCACACCACACAGTCCTATGCACCATAATTCTTATCTGTACACCACACACACTCTATCTTGCTTAGTGAAGAGAGTTCATATGATTGTTATATCTACCATTAATACATCTAATTGCTTGTAAGGAAGCATCAGACCCTAACAAAAAGGCTGTATAGTGTAATGAAGGACTGTATCAGTGATGTATTATGGAAACAGTGCATAATATGAAGTGAAATTACCCAGTGACAAGTGATTAACTGACTTGTAGTGAAGAGCTGTGTTATTAACATTAGGTGAAGGAATGTATTCTCGATAGTGAAGAACTAAGAACGTAGTGTTTATTTATAGTGATAGATTGCATGATATGTGGTATTTGGAAGTTCACAACCTGGTAATGAAGTCAAGAGTTATATGTTTTTTCATATATAATACATCATGTCTGTCTGCGTGTCTGAAGGACCAACTACCCCATTCGGAGCAAAGCGAGTGCCAGCAGCCTTGCATACACAGACCAACGCCTGGGCATGCACAATGACCTGCCTTACTTCCAGTATGTGCCGGGGGTGAGTCTTATATCTTCTCTTTCCTCATGTCTTATCTTCCTTTTTCATCACAAGGTTGATTGAGCGACAGATTTAGTGTGTTGCATCAGTAGGATCATAATGTGTCACCAGTTGATCTTAAAAATATTCCATCTTTTCATTCTTTCCTTGTTATGATCTCCTGCAATCTGGCTCCCATATGCAAAGTTGCATAGCTGTAGACACAACTTAATGCTTATTAATTTCTTATCTTTTACACATCATTCACTGTAAACTTCACATCTACATTTATTCCTCTTTGCCATATCTTTCTGTAGGACAATAACACTTACATTCTTTTCTATTATTGCAGTCTCATGCTATATTCACTTGCTCTTGTGTTCACTTAAATCTTTGGCATTTGGTTTCATGGTAATTCTTTTATGTTTCCTCAATTACTGTTTCCCTTTGTTTTGTCTTCCTCTGTATTCTCTCCACCAATAACTTGCTCTATCCACAGATCATCTTCCTGCACTGCATCACCCAATTTGAAGGCAAAGGTGGGGAGAACGACCTGGCAGATGGGTTCCACGTGGCAGATTACCTGAAGCAGTTTCATCCCACGGAGTACCGTATCTTAACTGACACACCTGTCTATTTCTGGGACAAGGGTGTGGCACAGGTTAAGCAGGAGACCACTGAATACCACAAGATTGTCAACATTCCCATCATTGTGTAAGGCTACTTCTGGTTCTCATATGAGGAGTTTTCTGGGTTAAATTCTCACATCTTTGGAATGTTGCAAGAATTTAGACTAGGTCTGTTATTAGTGTTTTGTAGTTTAAATTGATACATAGTCTTAAATTTGTGTATAAGAAATTGCCAAAGATTAAACTCACCATGAAATATATGACTCCTTAACAGTTGAGTCTTTGGGGGTTGTTGCTGTGGTCCAGGTAAAGCTTGGTGGACCCTAAGTGTTTGGTCACTGCTGTTGGTGTTGTCTAATCATTCATTGAGTAATTAAGCATTAGTCATTAATGATAAGTGCATGAAAAAAAAAAAAATTACTTGTATTACTGAGAAGGATTGCTGTCTCAATCATCCTACTCTCATGGCTACTCCCTTGAAATTTTAAGTGATTGAAGTATTCTGATAGTGAGAAACCTTTAGATCATGGAATCCTAGAGAGATGATGGAGACAGCATTGTGTTCTTCACTCAGTACCTGCTGTGACCAAGTTGTGAAATGAAAAGCTTTGCAGCCAGAACTGAAGCAGCCTGCCACTGAGCAATCCAGCCTTCATTTTAGTCACCTTTTTATCATTCTCTGTGTTAGAAATAAGTTTGAAGCTGACAATTTATGGTAATGGATAGCTATGAATCATAACCTTTCAGATTTGAAGAATTGATATTGGAAGAAATTGTCTTTTAGAAGGAATGAGTTATTTGTTTGTTGTTTGGTGTTTAGTGTTGTTTGGTGGTTGTTGATCAAAGTCATTTTCAAAACAGTTAGAGAAATTTATGTATTTTTGTAGTGAAAATAGAGGATATAATGATTACCTAGATGAAGCCGACTCATCACACTTCAGTTCCTAACTTGGTACTTTTTTGCTACTTTTTTGGAATATACAATTATAAAGATGATTTCAGTAAATTTAGATGTAGATGCATGACCTATGAAGGGTCGTCAAATACGGTGTAAATGCTGATAATGACACACACACACACACACACACACACACACACACACACACACACACACACACACACACACACACACACACACACACACACACACACACACACACACACACACACACACACACACACACACACACACACACACACACACACACACACACACACACACACACACACACACACACACACACACACACACACACACACACACACCATCACCGTGTAGTGTAGTGGTTAGCATGCTCGGCTCACAACCAAAAGGGCCCGGGTTTGAATCCTGGGCATGGCGAGACAAATGGGCGAGCCTCTTAATGTGTAGACCCTGTTCACCTAGCAGCAAGTAGGTATGGGATGTAACCCAAGGGGTTGTGACCTCGCTGTCCCAGTGTGTGATGTGTCAGTGGTTTAAGTCCTACCCAAAGATCGGTCACTATGAGCTCTGAGCTCTTTCCATAGGGGAATGGCTGGCTGGGTGACCAGCAGACGACCACAGGTGAATCACACACACTAACTTGAGACTTGATGCACAGAGAGGATCGGCTCAGTGGTGATGTTGTGCGAGTCAACAACTCCCAGCTGAGGAATTCCTATCTTGACCTGCCCCCAGAACAGGTCACTCCCTGGTATGCTGCACTGAGGCTCTTCAACCAAACTGTTGACCAGCAATCCATAAGGAATAAGCTTAACAGTGGTGAGTCTTCCTCCCACCTCTTCTTAGAATACCAAGTAATGTGAGTATTCAGACATCTGTCTATCTCTTTGATACCTTGCACCCTTCAGGAGTGTCCCTCAAGCAGGGTGGGCACAACAGAAAAACCTTCATCTCTCCCAATCCAAACATTCTGTTTTTGCATATTTAAATTCTTGAACTCTAACATCTTTCACATACACATGTACTGTTTTACCCTATCTCTCCATCTTCCAAGTGATCTTCCTCTTGTTATGACCTTCAGTTTCACTTGCATACATTTTTTGAAAATTCTTTACTCTTTAGTCTCTCAATATGTCCATATGAAAGGAAAATTAGTGTGTGTGTGTGTGTGTGTGTGTGTGTGTGTGTGTGTGTGTGTGTGTGTGTGTGTGAGAGAGAGAGAGAGAGAGAGAGAGAGAGAGAGAGAGACAGAGAGAGAGAGAGAGAGAGAGAGAGAGAGAGAGAGAGAGAAGGGTATTTTATGATCATCCTAGGCCCAGTGTGGTTAGATTTAACAGCACAGTGAACAGTCAGACTCCCAAGGGAACCGCACTTGGGTTTTCAGAATAAAATGGCTTGACTGCAATGTTCCCAACGAGTGATGAGAGCACTTTGCCTCTTTCCCCTTGACATGGCTCAATGTGCCCACAGGTGAGATGCTGGTGATGG
The DNA here is from genome assembly GCF_035594125.1 of Scylla paramamosain. Lineage (NCBI taxonomy): Eukaryota > Metazoa > Arthropoda > Malacostraca > Decapoda > Portunidae > Scylla > Scylla paramamosain. Next base: position 21,923,223 of record NC_087170.1, on the reverse strand, counting down.
ACAATACTCGCCTGATGCATGGACGTACTGGCTATGACAGTGCCCTGGGGGAGCGCCACATGAACCAGGCCTACCTGGACTGGGATGGGGCACTCTCCAGGCGCAGAGTCCTTCAGGAGAAACTTGGAGTGACATTGGAGTAGTGGAAGCTGTGTGACTCTGGCAATAGTGCTTGAGTGATTGCATTAGAGTTACTATTTATACAGGGTAGGAATGGTACTTATTTGAGTGACTTTGCCTCACAGCTGGGAGATATGGTGCTCTGGAGTTAATTTATATATCTTCTGTGTATAGTGCAGCAACTGCTGAAGTCTTTCCCATTTAAAGCATACAGTACCAATTGGCAGATGTTCAGGTATATGAGTTGTGTCGAAATGTGCATAGTTGTATTGCTATTATCTTTTAATATACTGCTCATGAAATTCTGTTATGAAAAAGGAGCAAACTTTCAAAAGAAAAGAATAAGAATACAATAATAAGATAGAAATGTGACTGTTACATGGAAACAATTAGTTGCTGTTTGTAGTGAATGCACAGAGGGAGTGAGAAATCTGACTGGTCAGAGCCTTCCACTCATAAGTATATTTGCTCCTATGGAGCTATCAAGATTTTCTTATTTTCACTGATTGCTTTGCAGCTGCCTCCATGTGTCAATTATGAGTAAGAGATGGGTATTTATTATTTGATCTGGTTACTTAAAACTCAATCTTATTTAGTTGTCACTGTTCAGACCTTGAAATCTGTAAAATCTTGATATTACAAATGTCAGCCTTAATCTTTCATCAGTGAAAGCATGCACACATTTGTATTGTTATCAGTATTGACAGTGGACTGTTATCATAGTGTTGCTGTTACTTCAATCATAGCCCTTACAAAGTCAACACATTACTACATACATACATATTTTTAAGAAAATTAGACATTTGTTGTGAGACATGTTCATTGTTAGGATAAATGGCTTGTTCTTCCCTTTATGGATTGTTTTAAACACTGATGACATCTCATAGTTGTGTCTGGTCTGCCAACACACATTTCCATACATAAGTGTGGTGCATCCTAACAGTTAATGTTGACTGCTGCATGGTTTGAAACTTACTGACATTTGAACAGTTGTTATAAGGGTGACCTAACAGGTTATTAGTCTTCCTTGTGGGATAATGTCTGCTTGTGTGCATACAGTATAAAATTTGATGTATTTAATAAGTGAAACTATTGTATCCAGCAATCATAAATTAGATATGTGGTATATACTTGATATTGTATGATAAATGATTATTTTTATTATAAGAATCTTTGTATTTATTGTCCCACTAATAAGACACCATATAGTATAGAGGCATATATTTAAGAACACTACACAAATTCACGAGTGGACTATAGTGGCAATGGATGTGATGAAAATCCGTATCATAACCAATAATAATGCAGAGAGAGAGAGAGAGAGAATGATGCTTTGATCTTGATGTTGGGCGAGTTTAATCGTTGTCTTGATGTAACACGTACTCCTGCAAGAATCAGTCACTCGGTTCTTTTCTGCGCCGCGGCAGGCGAGGGTGCGGTGAGTGTTCCTGGAGTGTTTGAGTAGATTGTTTATGGTTCGGCAGTAATGGCAGGTTGATGTATCCAATCTGTAACGATGTATCCTATTGAAGCTCTGTGTGTTGTGAAGAGAGATTATGACCAAAAAACTGTCACACCTTTTGCCTGCAAAGAGAAAAAAAATCCATATTCCCTCCCCCCCCTCTCTCTCTCCTCCCCGCTCCCCGCCATGAGGAGTCTCCTTGTCGTGGTGGTCGGTGGTGCCACCTTTGATGGCTCGCCTGTCACTGTAGGGTTTGGTGCCCCTCGGCTCCGTGGTCCAAACGCTCCCCCTTCGAAGCCATATGCCTGCGATGATGCGGTGCCTTCCCCTTTCCCTCTCTCTCTCTCTCTTTCTTTCTCTCTCTAGGTGCGAAGAAAAGGTTACTTGTAAAAAATGGATCTCGCCAAGCTACCAAATGAAAAGAAACTGAACCTGTGTCGGAAATATTATATGAGAGAGAGAGAGAGAGAGAGAGAGAGAGAGAGAGAGAGAGAGAGAGAGAGAGAGAGAGAGAGAGAGAGAGAGAGAGAATAATTATTTTTGTTTTTTTAGCTTTTGTGAGAGAGAGAGAGAGAGAGAGAGAGAGAGAGAGAGAGAGAGAGAGAGAGAGAGAGAGAGAGAGAGAGAGAGAGAGAGAGAGAGAGAGAGTTGGTTAAAAAAAAGGCTTAAAATTTGTGTCGTTATTGTTGTTGTCGCAGCCCTAACAACAACAGCAACAACAACAAAACACACACACACACACACACACACACACACACACACACACACACACACACACACACACTCGCGCGCGCGCGCACAGTCTCGATAAATTCCCATCTTCGCCCCAAAGCAGTCAACGTCGCGTGACTTGTCGCGTGACAAGCCCCAGTCATTCCGCCCCCTAACATCATGACACTTTATAGCAATGAAACATCCCCATACATGCCGAGGATGGGGGCTTGAGTAGAGGGGAAGATATTAACACCCCTTAGAGAGAGAGAGAGAGAGAGAGAGAGAGAGAGAGAGAGAGAGAGAGAGAGAGCGCATCAAGGCACTGCTCTCCGTTCCGATATCTCAGCTAGGCCATCGCCAGCTCGCGCAGCTACAGACGGTACCGCGCTACATGGAGCCTTGGACCGCTACGAGTGCACTGCAAGCACCTATCAGTGAGGGTTAAATACTGCGCTTTCCTCTCTTTGCCCCGTATTCTGAAACACACTTCTCTCTCGCCACGATTATTTTTCAAGGCCACAGAGCCGGGTTCTCGAAAGTATTTTCCTGTTAAGTGTATAAATGTTGATTATCTGCTATTAGAACCATAAAAAAAAAAAAACCCACTCTTGAAAACCCGTGTAACTTCAGCTAGTAGAGCCTTTTGAATGTCGTGGATGATTTTAGCGATTTTTAGCGAGACCGCCGTGCCTTAGTCTAGTTTCAGCCTAAGCATTCACGCAGTCTGTTACTTTAGTTCGACAACGCGTGTCCGCACTTACCTGTGTCAGAATATAAAACAGTGTACCAGACATGTTCCCATTTACCACTGTATATTTTTACCTGAATGCACTTAGCCGAATTTGAGAGAGAGAGAGAGAGAGAGAGAGAGAGAGAGAGAGAGAGAGAGAGAGAGAGAGAGAGAGATTATTGATGAATTAGATCTCAGATGCCTTCTGCGCAGCAAGCACGGCGTGTGTGTGTGTGTGTGTGTGTTACAGCAGTAGCAGCAGCAGCAGCAGTAAAAAAAAAAAAAAAAAAAAACAGCAAAGAAAAAATCTTGTAACGTAATTAAATACCAAAATACCGTTCGTAATTGTCCTCATTTACATGTCACCTCATGTGTATGTATGTTTGTGTGTTGGCTCTATGTGCAGTGGAGATGCCAGATACACACCAGTCAGTCGTAATACCGAGGGAATACCAGCCTTATACTCGTAATGTACCCTTGTGTATCCAGCGGGCGACACAACATTTAAAGCGTATATACCATTCGTTGTTGCTAAGGCAGTGCTTCAATCACGGCCAGGCACGGCAGGCAAGAAGGAATACGACGGTTGGGAGAGGATGTGATGCAAACTGTTCTCTACCATCCTTCCCTTTCATGACGTCAGGGAGCGGATAGAGAGTACAGATAACCCAGTACACAAGTAATGCAGCACCACAGAAACATGTCACCAGTACACACATAAACACAAAGATTGGGAGATAACTAGATGAATATTTGTCTTATCCCCTTATTTTTAAAGCGTGTGGGGCGTGTGGGGAGAGGCGGAGAGGGTCCAGGTCAAGCTCAAGCACCATCCCTAAGAGTAGCACGTTCTTGACTCCAGGCCAGGGGGAGGAGCCGCTGTGTGGAGAGGCCGCCCACATTCGTACCCTACCAGCCGACTCCAATGCGTCACATAATAATATTTGCTTGAGGCAGCCCTTCATGCCTCGCCAAGGAAAACGTGGCCGTCACCAAACACACAAGACGCTCTGTAGGCCTCCGGTGGTACTTATTTCCCCTGCAAGCACCGTGGTGGGCCACCTGCACCACCTCCCCATTTCGTACCTTTGTGGCAACACCGTTCACAGTCCGTGCAAATTCTAGCGAATCTTAACCGTTTTCTCCAACTTAACACCCCAAATTATGAAATTCTGTCGATCACCAATGCAGGAAAGCGACTTCGAGCCTGCCTCTGGAGGGGGAATTGCAGCTTCAGCCGAGAAATTATTAATCTGCACTCGATAAGGACGTTTACACAAGCCTAGAAGAGGTTTGAATTTATGTACGGTGTCTTGTGTTACATGCTCGTGGCGACTGGCTGACTTTTAGGTCCATAGAAACGCGTCAAATAATGTCTTCATGTCAACATCTGCCTCACTTTTGCTTGCTCCTCCATTGATTATTTTTTTTGCTCCTTAAGACTGCACCTTGCCCTCACCTGGCCCTCGAGTGGCGCGCGTGTCGAGCATCGCCATGACTACACCCTTGAGACTCCCCTGTGCCAAAACTTAAACGAGAAATGCGTTAATACTTTCCGTATAGCGAAAGTACGGCGTGCGTAGTAAAGAAAGAACTTGGAGTCATGCAATTAGATGATTAGATGAGCCGTACACAGCCTTAACCCTGCATCCCCGTTGCTCACTGAAACACAACAAAGAAGGGGGCTACTGATACTCATATACAGGGGAAGGGATGCTCATTGTAGATGGAAATAGTGGCACAGAGCGGGTAAAGCATGAAACAAAGGGAGCTAGTGTTCAGGGAAGAGTCCACCATAAGAGGGGAGAGTGACGTCACAACGCTGCAGACGGACTACCTCGCAGACAGCCGGCCATAAGGTGGGAGGTTTGCCTCTGTCTGGCCCTCGCTAGGGTACGTTTTGGGGCCTCGTACCGTCTGGGAGCATTTTCTCCGCCACGCTGTTCCTCATCACAGAAAACGTTCAGGGACGACTTTGCTATTCATGTGCCGGTTTACATGAGATATCTGGCAGCACGTGAGTTTGCATGTCATGTTCGCGTATATTCGTGTTTCTGCATTGCGTGAGCCATTTATGAATAGTGATATAAGGCTGTGGCGATGTAATAAAAGGAGTTATGTGGGTGATCTGGTTACCTTGATATACTGCATCTTATCGATCGTTACGAGAGAAGCGTGCGTCGAATAACTCGTTAAAACGTGATGTCTTAAACTTAAAGATTGCATTTCACTCCTTAGTGACCTTGAGGACAGCTGCCCTAGTTCAGGCGTCAGCTGTGGCAAGTGTAACAGTCACATAGTTCGTAATGTAAGGGCCCAGTTTATACTCCTGTTAATACCTTCTCATGAGATACTTCTGCTCTTATGACTGGCTTCACCTCAGCTCCTGTCACTCTGCCATGTGTCATGACCTCCATGAAAATGTAGCATAATGGTTAGACAGGCCGTGATGTTGCATTTCTGGGGTGTCATGTTTTTGAGACTTCATATGACTGTATGTGTCTCAGTATGTGTTACGTGCGGTGTGTGTTGATCACAGGTGTTGGAGTCATCCATATCAATGTGCAAGTGTGTGGCATGATGTGGAATATTCATGGTATCGAAGATGAAGAGAGGCGAGGCGGTGCGTGTGTGTGTGTGTGGAAGACTTCCTCTGCCAGAAGGCAGGACGGGGGCTGGCTGGGATTTGTTATGCCAGTGGACGGACAGCTCTGCCTCACAACCTTCGCATGCATCACATATACAACAATAAAACACATTTGCTTTCTGTTTTCGAGAGCGATTGTAACACCAACGGCGAGGGGTGGCTCCCTTTACCTCTCGGCCCACACCAATCAATATTTCCTGCATGCGCAGCCCGTCTGCATTGACAAGAGGCTACATCGACAGGTCACTTTATAATTACACACATCGTCAACTGGACAGGAATGTAGTGGTTAGCCTCAGTAATATAACACCAAATGCTAACGTTTCCCCTAAAATTACAGTAGTAAGCGTTCTCTATGTGTGTGGGCGGCTTGTTCCTCCGCGTTATGATCGCCTATTGGTGGAGACCGGGACGAAGGACTTCCCCACCGCGGAAGGTAGAGGGGAGGAAGCTGCATGTGAGACAGATTGAATGAAACAAGAACCGCACAACTTAAGAAAGATTATAAGACTGCCCAACGGTGCCTGGGGATGGAGGGGGCCCCCAGGGAGTGTGGGGCAGGCGTGCTTGGGATGGCACTCACCTGCACGCACATTGCAGTCAGCAGTATTCCACTTGGGCATGCAGTTTTAATAGCAACGAATAAGAGGGACTTTTGTTCAGTTCCTGCGCGGCAATGCAGGTGCGCCGGGAGTTGGGGTAGCAATCAGGGGGGAGGGAGCAATGACTTGGAGGCTGATCCCTACTGATTGATATATGTATATGTTAACCTTTAATAAAGTCAATACGTTCTATGGAAATGTTACGAAGGCTGTGGTGGAACGGAAGGAGAATGTGAGGTGGTGCATGCAGGACAAAGGATTCCATGCTCAGGGAAGCGGGCAGGTCATGGCGGAGTGTGTGTGCTGGGACGGGGAGGGGCAAGGGCTGGGGGAAGTGACTGCCTTTAAGTTCCCTGGGTCACAGGTAAAGGGTGATCTATATTAATTGTTACATTCTTTTATATTCTCCACTGAGGAATATGTGTCCCTGTGATGCTCAGCGGCGGAGATTATTGTTTAGTGTGTGTGTGTGTGTGTGTGTGCGCAGGGGAGGTGTTGGTGCACATATCCATGGTCTGCACAATTGTCAAGACACAACTATTACATTCTTGTGTGTACTCCTTTGTGGTGTGACTGTGTGTACGTATGTCCTCCTGGGACTTGTGCGAGTACATGCAGTCAAACATGGACGTCCATACACACACACACACACACGAGTATATATATATATATATATATATATATATATATATATATATATATATATATATATATATATATATATATATATATATATATATATAATGAGGGTATATAATAAATGATTATGATGCACACCACAATAGACACGCAGCTTTGATTAGATGAGCCTAACTTTTACAATCTTGTCAACCAGGCGCTCAAACCGGTCGAGAAGGGTCGTGCAGAAGCTTCATATCATAAATAAGCACAATTAAAGCAAAAAGGAAAATGCAGATAATATGTAAGGCAATGCGACTTCATCTGATATCTACAATGTAAGTGACCAAATAAATGTCTTAGCACATTGTGTTCGGAAACGCTGAATGAATACCATCGCATCATTATGTATGTACGAGGTGTACAATGGTGAAGTTCGAAGGTTACTACTCGATTTAGTCTGCTTCTTTTGAAGTACCTTGGAAAGTGAGACTTTGTTCTCTGCCTCATGTCGTTTTCCGTTGATCTTTTAATCTACGTGAACCAATGATACTGGACAGGCCAACCACTCATTACTGGATGCTTCTGTTCAGGCTTCACCACTCAGTTCTTGTGTGAAGCAGAGGGATCGTGTACCACCGCTATCTTCTCGCGGTAGTTGTCTCACACGCTCCGTGTCTTTCCCTGCGGATTTCTCTCTCTTGGGAAAGCAGGTAACTATGGTAATTAATTTTTTTCTGAGTTGTCGGTCCTGCTGGCAGCGTCTGAGATTATTATTTGCCCTGACGAGGTCTGTAGAAGCTAGTGATTCCCCAGTCTCGATGTTAATCAACTGGAGAGGAGGCAGGTAGCGTGGCTTCTAGATCAGCTTTGCAGTGGCCACAGTTATTGTCCGTGTGATTATCGTTATCTTTGCCGAGGCGGTACTCACATGATCGCATTTAATGGGGAAGCGTGTTTTTTTAGTATCTAGAAGGGATAAAATACTTAAATTACATATATGCTTCTTGTTCTTGTGACTTCTGCAGCTTTAGGTCGCGTGTAGGTCTCGATATTTCCTCAGTGCGTGGACAGAGGAGCTGCAGAGTTTGTGTTCCAGGAGGTGTAAGTGCTCGGTGCTACTGTATGATCACGTGAAGCGGGACAATTGACACCAGAAGCACCTCAGAGGATATGTGTTATTGCGTGATAGTCGTTACTATGTGTGTGTGTGTGTTTTGTTCGTTGTATCTACACGTGTATTGATTTTTATCCTACACGTTTCTTCCCTGAATGGCTGCATCTAGTGAATGGACAGTACGGCGACTTGAAGCGTTTGGCAGCAGTCAGATGCTGCAGCCATGTACTGCTAAGCTTGTCGTGGGAGGTATTTCAAGTGTGAAAAATGTCAGGTCCACCACTTGCTCACTCCTTGGGATCCCTTGGTGTGGAAACTCACAGAAAGCATTGCACTGTAGTTATTCCCTGAGAGTTGCTGTTTTCTGTGAATACAATTGATGGGGGACCTCGTAAAGTCTGCCGTGGCTGCAGATGATGCGTCACAACCACGGAGGGACTCGTGTACTGTTACATAAGAAATAAGGGAAGCTGCAAGAAGCGACCAGGCTTAAACGTGGCAGTCCCTTTATGAAATATACCTACCTATTTCCTCCTATCATCCCCATCCATAAATCCGTCTAATCGCCTCTTAAAGCTCCCTAATGTCCTAGCACTAACAACATGATTACTGCGGATTTAGAGCGAGAATAAATAGCACAAGAATAAAAAGAAAGAAGAACAAAAGGAGAGAGAGAGAGAGAGAGAGAGAGAGAGAGAGAGAGAGAGAGAGAGAGAGAGAGAGAGAGAGAGAGAGAGAGAGAGAAACACAATTCCAAAAGGTAACACACACACACACACACACACACACACACAAAAAGTGAAGCTCGCACTCAGCCTATTGTGTGATTAATTCTTATGGGTCACTTGTCTGCCCTTGACATAGATTCCGATCAGGTGGTGTAGCAATCAACCCGCGGGGGTGTTTCTTTCGTCGTGTTCTCCTCCTCCTCCTCCTCCTCCTCCTCCTCCTCCTCCGCCAACGCCGCCCCAGTTTCTGTCTTTACGGGACAGAGGCCATCCAATTTTTTTTTTTTTTTTTTTTTTTTGTGGTTTTCAGTTTCGTTTTTGCATTTTTTTTCCACTTCAAGCCGGTTTGGACGTGTGGTACAGAGGGCCTTGTAGTGATAGTGGTGGTGGTGGTGGTGGTGACGGTGACATTACAAGAATTACACGAGATTTCAAACAGCAACAGACCTTTAAGTTATTCTGACTACGCGACACTGGCTTTGGTATGAAAGAGAGAGAGAGAGAAAGAGAGGAAAAAAAAAAAATAAAAATAAATAGAAAAAAAAAAATAAGCGCAGTGAAGAATGATGTCAGATACTGTTGTTCCTGAGGGAGCGTGTGAATGCTTACTGCAGGATATTGGACCATATTCTGAAACACTTCTGCACCGCACCTCCAACACTTTCAAAAGGCTCTAATTGAAGTAACACGAATTTTGAAGGGTGTTTTAAGGTTCTAGTGACAGGTTAAGAATATTTCTACAATATAAACAGGAGAAACTCTGTTGATAACCCGGTTAATCATCTCTGTGGCCTTTGAAAATAGACGTGATGAGAGAGCAAAGTGTTTTTGAAAACGGGATATTGTGCGGTGCGTATAAATTAAGTGTGGAAAGGGCGTGGTAGTGGCGGGTGATGGTAATGCTGACGGTAAATGTGGTCACTAAAGGTTCTTCACCGGGCAGTCAGTACCTTTAGACTAAGCTTATCGGTGAGCGTGTTATACCTCATTCGGGGTTCGTCTCCGTGCTGGCGTAGACACACTCTGTATTGCTACTCAAAATAATTATTCCGTTTGGCTTCATCGTTCGAATAATTTATTTTTTTTTAACAAAGCTGAGTGAGTGTTAATTTAATAAGATGAAAGTGTAACAGCTTAAGCAATATACGTATGAGATAGCTGGGAACTGAAGAGAGAGAGAGAGAGAGAGAGAGAGAGAGAGAGAGAGAGAGAGAGAGAGAGAGAGAGAGAGAGAGAGGATCATTGAGTGTGTGTGTGTGTGTGTGTGTGTGTGTGTGACCCTTGTGCATGTTTCTTATCCTCCACATGGTGATGGGGAATTACAGGGTACAGTGTTGATTTACATGTTTAGAGGCTGCTGGGTTTCCGCTGGTTGATGACGACTACCACCCAAAGGTTCTCTCAACGGTAGTTAAGTAAAGCTGTGGTTAGCAGAGTGGTCTGACTGGTGGGGTGGTCTTGTCTGGGGCTCTTGGGTGTGTATGTCCGTCTTTGTTGTTTCATTCATTCATTCATTCATTACACAGGTTTCTCTCAGCCTTCTCCATGACTCCCAACACAGTAGCCAAGTTTTTGCCTGCATTGTCTTCAGTCTCATCTTTCCATCCTCAATCTGGTGTTCCTCTACTGCAGCCACTATTACTCATTCACTCTACTGTTCCCTTTATTGATCTCATTTCAGTTCATGTTTCTGCGATGCTTTAGGTTTGGCTTGTTCTCTTAACCATGCCGATCTCTTTTCATCACATAGTTAACCTTAGAAATGGTCACGGCGTCGCTCTTTATTTAACCTTTGATTTGTCCAATTTACTTAGCTTCGTCACTGAACACATCGACATGTTATCGTCCTTGCTTATTATGCTGGATAGAAATCTCAAGATACTTCCATGCTTACGAAATGTTTACGAAGTGCATTATGTCCATGTATGACTTGTTTTTTTTTTTTTTTATCTCATTTTATCTTCTTAATTTACATTTATGTGTCGACTAAGGCAGTTATATTCTAATGTTCTTAAGCAAGGAGAAACTGTTCTGAAGGATAAATGTTTTAAGTGTGGAGTTACAAAGGAGCTTGTCTGATTGCCACTCGCAGTCACATGCGAGCTAACCGTCAGTAGTTAAGGGAGGCTTTGACATCAGCCACCAGCAGCTTCGTGTCCACCAACACACCGCTGATCAACACGATCACCAATTAGCAGGTGATATTTGAAGAATCCGTACCGCAAACTTGCCTTCTTTTGTCTGCGTGTGTGGTGGCGGGCGCCTTTCCCTTTCTGACCACCCGCTCCTTCCCCCGTCCTGGTCCGTGGTGCGTGGTAGGCAGAGCGAGGTAGGCCAGTTAGGCAGGGCAAGGCAGGCAGGTGTGCAAGTCGAGGAGACATCAGGTGCTTATTAATATAGATATTTAATCATATATTTAATTTTTTACACTCGCCTGTCGTCCTCGCTCTGGTAGTTGTGTTGCGTGGCGGCGTGTCTGGCTACATTTTTCCCTTTTTTATTATTGTGGTTCTTTTTATTCATGCGTAAAGGAGGCTGGCTAAGAGTTAACAATAGCCATTTTGGTTGTTGTTCCCCAAAATAATGAACTAGAAAGAAATTTCGATCGTTTAGATAATTTACTGAGTCATTAGGGAGTTTAAAAAGAATATTAGACAAAGTTATGGATGGGGGTGACAGGTGGAAATAGGTAGGCATGTTTCATACAGGGACTGCCACGTGTAGGCCTGATGGCTTCTTGCAGCTTTCCTTATTTTCGTGTTTCTTGTTTTCTAATGTTTTTACACCTCTCTTAAACTTGCCTCAACCATAGGAAGACAGTAAAAACGACCAGGCAGATAATTTTAGAGATCAAGAGCAGCAGTGGTTACCCTGATATCAGAATGACAGTTTTCCTTTAACGCACGGGGCGAGGCTGACTGCTGGAGGGCGAATGTGAAGTGGAAGAAAAGCCAAGATGTGAGGCAGGGAAGAATACCGAACTTAGGGAAGGGATGAACAAGAGTGGCACTGGTTACCCTTATATCAAATAGACAGATTTGCTTTATTACACTAGAGGGAGAATGTGAAGGGGAAGAAAAGGCGAGGAAAGGGTGAGCGCAAGGGGAATGTGAGAGTGGAAGCCTAGTGTATCCCTGAGGCGCTTCAGTGATGCAGCTCACGCGTCTGCCTCATTGTGCTCTCTATGCCCCGCCCGCCTTGCACACCGCACGAATCTGGCGAGTGTGTAGATGCGCGGGGCTCATCATCCACCTCTATTAATGGGGATAGGAAATGTCCGCCCGTCTCTCTCTCTCTCTCTCTCTCTCTCTCTCTCTCTCTCTCTCTCTCTCTCTCTCTCTCTCTCTCATGTTACATATCTTCATCTTTCTCTCCTTTTCCCTCACCTCTCCCGTTGCCTCCATCTCTTCCCTCCTCATCTGTTATCCATCCCTCCTTCCTTCTCCTTCCTTCGTTGTCGTTATCCGTATATTTTTTTTCTTTCCTTTCCTCATCCTCTTTTTCTTTCGTCCTTCGTAGTTCTTATTCATTCCTTCACCTACTGCTACTTTCTCTCTCTCTCCCACTCTCACTCTCTCTCTCTCTCTCTTCCTCTTCCTGTAGCTTCCTTCCTCCGCCTTTTTGTTTTTTTCTTGCTATTATATTTTTATTGCTTTGTCCTCTCTTCCCCTTCCTCCCTTCCCTTCCTCTTATGTATTAATTTCTGCTTCCTGCTTGTTCGTTTCACCTTTGTCCTTCATTCTTTTCCTACTCCCATTGTACTTATTCTTCTCTATTTCCCTCTAGCATTTCTTTCTCCTCTCTCCTTCTCCCTCATTCACTCTCCTATTCATTATCTGTTTTTTTTCTTAACTTTCGCCTCTCCATGTTTTGCTTTATCATTCCTTCTATTTTTAGTTTTCTACTCCTAACTTTTCCTCTTTTCAGTCCTCCTATCCTTCCTCCTTCGCCTTCTCCTCCACTACTAGTTTAACCACCTTCTTTTTGTGCAGTGTTTATAGGAAGAAGGAATCTGAGGCCCCCAAGGATGTAGAAGCCACGAGCGTTGGTGAATATATTGTAGTTAGTCTGTTTGAAGCATTGATCAGTCTTCCCCAAGGTCATTCATCTCCCACGATTCTGTCTGTCTGATTATTTACTACTTTATTTACAACTTCTACGTGTTTTGTGAGTAGTTTGCTCTCTCTCTCTCTCTCTCTCTCTCTCTCTCTCTCTCTCTCTCTCTCTCTCTCTCTCTCTCTCTCTCTCTCTCTCTCTCTTGCGTTGTAGGTCTGCTCTTCAGCCACGACTGTGTCCACAATGCGTTGCCTAAGACTACTACGTGGCCTTGTGTGTGTGTGTGTGTGTGTGTGTGTGTGTGTGTGTGTGATGCAAGTGCAAGTTGTTCGTTCTGACAGCTTTTTTTTTTTCTTTTCCAGCCATCATGTGACTTATCCCCCCACTCCTCCCCCTCCCCCTCCTCCTTCTCCTCCTCCAGTCTCGTGATCATGTGCTCATCGCTGGATGGCGCGCAACTTGCATACCTAGCACTAAGATTCAAGGTAAGCAAACCACATCTTGCATCACGTTCCCCAGCTTATTGTAAATAATAAAATAAAATAAACATCACTAGTCATATTCTTCTTTAGATATACATATGAATAACTGATAAACATTTAATATTATGATCCTTCTTTGTGAATCCAATATACAGGTGGGTAACTAGCATATACAGCTCTCATAGTGCAGAATTTTTGATACAATACCTGAATTACTAATAGAACATATGTCACTATACAGTTCTTTACCAATATAATACCTTAATAAATAAAAAAAAAAACAAGTCTTGTTATACTTATCATTTATGATACACCATAATAGAATACCCGTCACTGAATATTTTTTTTTTTCCAATACAATACCTAAATGAATGAGATAAACATGTCTTCGTATACCTAACATTCTTAATACCTCGAAATAACATGGAGAACCACCTGCTATCATCCCATTCTTCTAATACGTGATAAGTAACTTGCGTTTTGTGGAAGCAATGAGTGGTAAAAATGCAAATTCTGTTTAAGGATCAATTTTCATGTCACCTGATCGCTCTGGTCAACATGTTTTTTTATTGCACGTAGAAGATATTGCTTAGCCACCGCCTTGACCGCGTTGCCTCCAGAGCGTGAGTGTTGCACGAGCTCGATGTGTTGTTTGCATGTTTGAGGAGAATGTTACAAGGTACTGTTGGGTAAAAATGTAGACTTTACCGATATCTGCATGGAAATGATATGCCGTAGAAGCATGAGAAAGAAAAGTGTAGATTTGTTATATCACATTCATTATTGAAAGTGAATGTGTTATTTGTATATTTTAAGACAGGGAGAAAGTAGTGCTATCTAAAAGTTAACAAGTAGACTTTGTTAGAACCTGTGTGAAAGGTGATACGTTCATGTTACTTTTATAAATGAAAGTATAAAGATAAGTGTAAAGGAAGATAAGAAAATATCATAGAAGGAGCAGATCTATTGTACTGAAGAGCGCAGTCATTATGATAATGAGGATGAGAAAAACATTGAAAAAAAAAGCTTTTGTTCTCAAACTGAAAAAATAAAAAAAATTATTACGCTGTCTTTAATCAAACTTACGTAAAGGCGTTGTCACACGATCAATGGGCAGGTGTGGTGGCCAGGCGCGCTACTCAGCAGTTTCCCTGCAGAGCGTGGTTCAGTTGGAGTTTCGTATCGTTGACGAACCTACTCGAGCAAGGATGGGGCTTCAGTTCCGCCCGTCTACATGATCAGTGTTATATCACTGATAGACCGGACCAGTATTGATGCAATAAGCGACGGAAACAGGGAACATAAAAAAAAAAAAATATCATAAATTAGACAGAATAAGGGTTTTATAACTAAGGGGCAGCTGATAAAATGATAATCTTTATTTAGGTAATTCCATCAGCAGCGACCAATGGAACAAGTCTTATGCCGAAGGCCTGCATGTGTTGACGTGTCACATGGTGAGTGGGGAGTGAGGTTGAGGCAAGGAACACTGTAGCGAGGCACGTGATAGAACGTCACCTGCGCGTGCGTCATGAGGTGAGAAGGGGAAGGGGTGGAGGGTCGGCGTGCCGCATTGTCATCTAGTGTGTGTGTGTGTGTGTGTGTGTGTGTGTTGAAGGGCAGGAGGAAAACTTAATATTGAATATGAGAAAAGATTCCAGTAAGGAGCAGACAAGATACTTTATATTGTTGTGAAGGCTTCCAGGGTGTAGCTCGTTGTTCAAGGCCTTCCTCAGGTGATCCTGTCAGCATGACAAAGCTCACTCCGGCAGGAGGGGGCGGGATCCAAAGATGCCACCTGCAATGTCATATAATTTATAATGTACATATAATGTGTGTGTGTGTGTGTGTGTGTGTGTTAAAAAGTAATGAAAACGAGGGATTCTACCGGTGCCGCACGACCTTCCAGGACGACATAAGGGCAGAGGAGTGGCACCTCCCAGGACGACGTAGGGGCAGAGGAGTGGCAGAGTGTGTGGAAGAACCTGAGATAGCAACTACATTGTCACTACTACTGTAGCAGATCTACAATGATAATCATAATTGTAAAACTAAATTGTTATAATTAGGGTTTGGATGACTAGCTTTAAATGATTACCGAAGCGGTGTTGTGTGTGACGTGATGAATAATGCCCAAGTACTGGAGGGCTTTTAGGAGGCGCAGGTTGTCTGTCCTCCGGTTGTCAGGCGGGCGACGAGGCCTGCGCGGCTCGCCTCACAAGCGTCCCCGACATAAGGAATCTGGCACCATCTTAACAAAACAAACAAAATCAAGCCTATTCTGTGAAACAACCAGTCACCATTTACGTCGTGGTTTTGTCTCCATAAAAAAGGTTGAGCAAGCTGTTTTGGCCAAGGCGGCTGCTTGCAGGGGCAGTGCATGACGCGGCCAGTCGTGGAGGGCACCTTCAGGGGAGGCGCCCTCGAGATCATGCAACCTGACGCAGTGACTTGACTTATTTATTTTTAATCTCGTCTGTTTACCTGTGACGTGTTATTTATCATGCACATTTACATCCGTGTCTTTTGTTAATTATTGTGCTTTGTATTGCACCATCGACACTTATACAAGAGTCTTCTTCAGTTTTGCACTGGTGAACACAACGATGTGTATTGCATCAGTGTGTTCCAAGTATTTGTAGCCGCGTGATCAATGTATTAGATGCATTAGTACGTCCATGTAGGCGTGTGATATTTATGTATTTATTTATGAGTTTGATATGATAATTCTTACTAGATGTTTTCCTAAGATGCTAGAAGCACACGCCCAAAGAACGAAAATGTTACGTTTTGCAAATATTTCATTAGCAAATACTCTTAATTAAAAATAATGCAAATAGTGTCTACCGCCCGCTAGCAGAAGAGAGGAGGCGGTGGCTCGTTAATTTCGACGAAACACGCACGGAACAGCTGATTGAATTGTAATTAGGTTTCTGTGAATGCCCATAATTAGCAACATTAGTATTTTATTGCTTATTGATCTATTTACTATTGCAGTCATTGTTCATTTACCTACTCATGTTTGTCTCCAGAGCCTGCAGATGAACAGCGCCGTAGGGAAGTCTGCGTAAGAGACCGGAGGATAATACCCGGTAAGGAATCCAGTGTGAGTGTTGGCTTTATGATGAGTTAGTTAAGAACATAAGAACATAAGAAATAAGGGAAGCTGCAAGAAGCGACCAGGCTTACATGTAGCAGTCCCTGTATGAAATATACCTACCTATTTCCACCTGTCATCCCCATCCATAAACACGTCTAATCTTCTCTTAAATCTCCCTAATGTCTTAGCACTAACAGCATGATTACTGAGTCCACTCTATTTGAGAACCAATTTCTTCCTATCTCTTTCGTAAACCTAAATTTTTCAAGCTTGAACCCGTTATTTCTTGTTCTATCCTGGTTGCTGATCCTAAGAATTTTGCTTACATCCCCCTTGTTATACCCTTATATCCAAGTCATTGATATATATTAAAAACAACAGTGGCCCTAATACTGATCCCACTAATTACATGACACCACTCGGATTTAGAGCCGTTTATAATAACTCTTTGTCGCCTGTCGCTTGGCCATGACCTTATCCAGCCCAACACCTTCCCATCTATCCCGTGTGCCCTAACCTTTCTCAGGAGCCTCTTATGGGGTACCTTGTCAAACGCTTTTCTAAAGTCCAGATATAAGATATCATAACTATCACCATCATCTACTGCCTCATACACTTTACTTTAAAAACTTGAACAAGTTCGTCAGGCAAGACTTCCTCTTACACACACACACACACACACACACACACACACACATATATATATATATATATATATATATATATATATATATATATATATATATATATATATATATATATATATATATATATGTCAATGTCAACTTTTATGTGTGTGTGTGTGTGTGTGTGTGAGAGTGGGTGGTGGAGGAGCAGTAAAAGGTGGCGCTGGGGAGGTAGTGCGGCTACCTCCTCTCTCTCTCTCTGCTGCTGCTGCTATTACTACTACTACTACTACGACGACGACGAACAAAACCAAAATTAATCAAAATTAGGCTAATCTAACCACCACCACTACTACTATTACTACTACCTCTGACGAATATATATATATATATATATATATATATATATATATATATATATATATATATATATATATATATATATATATATATATATATATATATATATATATATTCCGTAGAGGATGGTCTGAGGAGAGAAGCGTTCAATATTAAGGGAATTTTCTGCATTTCTTTCATCTCCAAGTCTCCCTCTTTCATTGCCCGTCCTTCAGGCATCCCTAAGCCTCCTTCACCCCCTGCGTGTGGTATCCTAAGCCCTCCGTCCTGTAATATTCGTGAAAATGTTAGGCTTTGTAGGATATCTCGTCTTACCTCTCGCGCTCCCTCCTTCCTAGGCATTGAAAAAGTGTGGGAAATTTGAAGGTTTATAAATGCACTGGTGTGTGTATGTGTGTGTGTGTTATTGCTAGTTATCTCTCTCTCTCTCTCTCTCTCTCTCTCTCTCTCTCTCTCTCTCTCTCTCTCTCTCTCTCTCTCTCTCTCTCTCTGTCAGTAGTTGCACAGGTCTTCAAGGGTATTTTTACAGTTTTAGTGACAGATTAACAACATTTCTACATTAATAACAGGAGAAACACCATTGAAAACCCTGATAATCATCTTTATAGCTTTGAAAAACAGTCGTGAGGAAAGAGAGAGAGAGAGAGAGAGAGAGAGTAGGAGCATTTCAGTTGAGCCTATTCTGCCCTGGTTCGTGTTTGCTGCGGTGACACGGAGCCGCACTGAGTGAAGATTGCGTTCATAATCACTTATCGGGGGTGGAGTGGGGAAAGGAGAGTCAGGAAGTGAGGATATTTATATTATTTGACATATTATTTGATAGCATGTCAACTTTTGTGTGTGTGCGTGTGTGTGTGTGTGTGGGTGTGTGTGGGTGGGTGTTGGATCAGTGACAGGTGGCGCTGGGGAGTTACCACGGCGAGCGGCTGGCTGGCTACAGTGTTTTGGTCAGCACTGGTCAATCTTGCCCTACACGCTCTATTAACCAGTGTTTCCGTCTTCCCGACACCTTCTTCCTGCACCAAGCACCGTCAAGCATCACCAGAGAGGCACGAGTACGTAAGGTGAGTCCAGAGGGACCAGTCTCTCCTCAGTCAGCCTTACTGCCTTCACAACACCCTAATCCTCCCTGTAGTGTCTTGTATTCGTTTATTTAGGATTCATTATTCGTTATTTAGTTTTTTTAGGGGTTAATTATTTATATTTAGGTTTTGTTTACGTCTGAGTCTGGAAAGAGTTGGAAATTTATTCAAATATTAATGTTCGCCAATATGTAAACAAGCCGTCAGCTGTGTTATTAGCCATTATTTGCCTTATCTCTCACTTATTGTAAGCCTAACATATCACAAGATGGATCCACATGTCTAGCCTTCATATCCGCTGGTCAGATATATCCGTCATTGCCTGGTTTTGGTGTTATATAGGAATAAATAAGGCAACATGGCCGCCGGCTCCCCCACTGAGGTCGCCCCCGAGGACCGCCATGATGGACTGGCACCTGTTCCGGCTTGTTGGTTCCAATATTTTTTTAAATTTTTCTGAATTAATTTATTTGGCTTGTATAGTAAGATTTTATGATTTCTAAAAATATTTCGTTGCTTTTGAAGTGTTTTTCTTGCTTCAGTTAAGTAAATGTGCTGAATTTGGTGTTGTTTTTTATGTAAATAAGGGGCAGTTTGTACGGTGAAATTTACCCAGCCTGGTTTTTGGCTTTTTTATTTGAGGCTTTAATGAAGATTTTATTGCTTCAAAAAATCGTTTATGATTTTTAAAGTATGTTGCGTTCCTGTTGAGTTAAGTATGTGGAATTTGAATAGGCTTATTGTCCCGTTGAATGTGGTGATTTCGTCATTTTTTAGCTTCTTTATTTTTTTATTGTAGCTTGTAACTAAGTGTGCATTATTTTAGAAAATAGTTCAGATTTTTTAAAATGTATTTTTACCAGTGTAAAGTGGAATAGGTGGACTTTTCAGTGTTTTTAATGGTGTCAAAATTTCCAACACTTTTTCCATATTTCACATAATATTTCTTTATAACTACTGAGACTGGAGGTGTTTTGATATTGTGAATATTAATTCAAGTAATTGTCAAGTCAGAATATATAATGCATTCGAGCCTAGCTTCATTTTTTCTATGGGTCAATTTTAAAATGAAATACGTTACGTACGTATGGCAGCGGGGCGCCGGCACCTCGCCTGTGACGTCATCAGGGATTCTGCTCCAGTGTCTGCTCCAGTGTCTCCTCAATATTTATCGTAATTTCCAGTGTTTTCCAAGTATTTCCAGCTGTTTCTAAAGTCAGGCGTGTAGATAGTTGTAGTAGAAGGAAGAAAATAAGAGAAATGAAAGAGGAGAAGGAAGAAATAAAAAGAAATGGAGGAGGAGGCAAAACAGGTAAACAATATTTAGCTTAGTTTCCCTTGCTGCGCTGCAGTTCTCTGTAATATTTGGTGTGTTTTGGGTGTTTTATGTGTTTAGGATGTATGTAGGAATGTTGTGGGGTGTTTAGAGTGTGTTTTGGTGGTGTTTAGGTGTGTTTTGGGTGTATATTTGCTGTTATCATTGTGTTTTGGGTGAATTTTGGGTGTTTTAAATGTGGTTTAGGATGTTTTTAGTTATATTGTAAGTGGTTTGAGTCGTGTGGGGTGTTTTGAGTATATTGTGGGATGTTTTTGTGTGTTATGGGTGTGTTTGGGGGTATATTGAGGTGTAGTGAGTTTGTTTTTGGTTTATTTTCTGTTTTAAGTGTTTCGGTGAATTTGGGTGTGTGTGTCGGGTCTTTTGAGGTGTATTTGATTGTGTGCAGGTAGTTTTGGGTCTTTAAGGGTGTGTTTGTGGTGTGTTTGTGGTGTTGAGTGGCGCTTTAAGTGTGTTTTGGATGTTTTGATGTGTTTTGAGTGTGTTTGATGAGTTTTTGGGGTGTTGTAGTGTATTTTGGGTGTTTTAAATCTTTTGAGTGTGTTTGGATGAGATTTAGGTATATTGGGGTGCTTTGAGTGTGTTTTGGATAAATTTAGCGTGGTTGGGGTGAGTTATTTGGATGTTTTTAGATGTTACGGGGTGTTTTGAGTGAATATTCAATATTTGGTTGTGTTTAGGTGAGTGTAGTGGGTATTTTGGGGTGTTGTGATGTGTTTCGGTTGTGTTTTGGATGTTTTGAGTGTATTTTGAGTGTGTTTTGGTAAGTTTTGTTGCATGTAGGGATGTTGAGTGTTTTATATATATATATATATATATATATATATATATATATATATATATATATATATATATATATATATATATATATATATATATATATATATAACGTCTTATATAATGAGAAGGCAATGAGAAGAGGGACAAAAGAACATGGGATGCACCGCCTGTGTTCATACCGGGATCTGATGTCAGTTCTTCACGCGCCACTGTGTCTGGGTGGAAATTTCCGAACTGTAGATGTTTAGTGAGGATGGCAAAAATTAGTTACTGAATTGCAAAGCTTACGAGAAACAAAAATTAAACCGAGGAAATTCTTCGAACCATAAGACTACGAGGTGAACACCGTACCATAGAGGGGCGACCTGTGAGGAAGCTGCCGTGACGGGTGAGCGGGGCAGGTTGAGAAGAGGGAGAGGAAGTTTTGAAAGGAAGGAATGCTCAGCGATTAAATGAGAGAGGCTTTACCGAGACTCTTCCGCAGGGTTGTGTTACTAGGAAAGGGGATGGGAAGGAAAACCAGGAAAGGGGAAGGAAAGGCAAGCCACAGTTGAGATCAAGGATCGGGTTGAGGTCATGGGTCAGAGGCAGCTAGATGAATCTTGACACATGGAAGGACGAGCCGCCATGGACCGCCCCAGCCTTCCCTGGATGGTATATAAAGGTACTAGGCCTTGCTGGCGCCCGAGAGTGTAAGAAAGGCAGGAAAAGTGAGTGGCGAGTGTGTGGGGCGACACTGTACCCTCCCCACGGTTTTGGAGGACAAAGTGAAAGATGGAGGCGGAAGGAAGGGCCAGTGAGCTGCGTATGCTTGACCTCTGAGTGGACGTAGGGAAAAAAAAATGACACGTTTCGGAAATATCTTGTATCATAAGTAGAGAACGTGCATCCTGTTAAGCAGCCACGAGAGTACGTGGTATGATCACGAGTGGCACGTCCGGAAATCAGCGTTTAATTGCGTGTGTCTTAATAGAAAAAAATAGCTGATTTCCAAATTATACATCAAAGTATGACCTCGTCTAGTTCAGGAGAGTCCTTCGTATAGTAAAACACATCAAGACGTCTCAGTGTAGATATAAAGATAATAAAGTAATAGACATAAAGATGTAAAGTGGATAAATAAATAAGAAAAAAGTGTTAAATTATTAGTGTGAGGCCATTTGTGTGTTGTAAAACACACACAGGCGCTAAACTCTGCCCACCAATTAGAGGCAGTTAGGCTCATTACCGCTCATGTGCAGTCTTGAGTTCAATATATTACTTTATGACCGCTGTTTACTTACTGTATAAAACATCTGTGACCAGGGTTGTGTCTTTGAGACAAACTGTGACCAGATAACACGTCAGGAGTGGTCAGACTTGCCCTTCACCTGAAGCACCACCATCTGCGTCTTTGTCTTTGCTTATTACTTGTGAGTGTTGCTTGTGTCACCATTGCCCCTGTTCCTTTTTTGTCAATATTGATACTCGCTGTTACGTATGTGCGTCTTATTGATAGGTATATAGTGTGTATGAAAACTCTGCATTAGTTCCTCATGCATCTGCGAAATTCCCTTGATCCTTGATGCTATACTCGTAGGTTAATTTATTTATTTATTTATTCCGTTATGTAAGAGGGACACTGGCCAAAAAGCAAGGTTGAAAAGAATAATCGAAAATTGGAGGATTAACTGGTAGCATCCTACTCTGTATCTTCTATATATGTGCTACTTTATCTATCATAAGCCAGTATAAGCCTAAAATCATCACCTGATATTTTACGTCAATCCAACAAACGTATTTAAAAATTCGCGACCACGTTGATGTTTTTGGTGTAACATTGTTGGAGGAGAAGCGTGGTGGTAGTGGTGGTGGTGGTGGTGGTGGTGGGACGTGAGGACGTGAGGATCTGTCACTGACCTTGCGATGGCTGGCTTACCCTTGAGCAGTGGTGGGTGAAGGAGATCGAGGGGAATGAGGCAACCACGACATCAGGGAACAGGTGTGTGAGGGGACAGGGATGAGGTAGGATGAGATGAGACGCTTCGATGCCTCTACCGTCCTTCCCTACACACACACACACACACACACACACACATCTGTACGTGACATTCCTGTTAGTTTATTTCTTTGGTGGTTGTTTTTCTTCTGTTTTAATATTTTTTCTATTGTTTATTTATGTTTTATCCCTTGTTTCTTTGTTCGATGGTAATTTAGTTATTTATTTTTTTGTAGAACGTCAGTAAAACATAAAGGAAAATCTGGGGACAATATTATATAAAGAAAAGTTATCTGCAAATATGACAATGACGAAAGTTATCATGAAATATACAGTTCGCTCGTTCCCTTAAAGATTATTATTATAAAATTCTCCCTATATGAGATTATCAAAATTATGTGCTTTGTATCTAAGAGTGATAAAAGTGGTGGTGATGATGATGATAATGGTAATGGTGATAATGATAATGGCATTGGTGTTGATGCTGATGATGAAGGTAACAGTAGTAATGGTAGTGATAACTGTAACTATGAACGTGTGTGTGTGTGTGTGTGTGTGTGTGTGTGTGTGTGTGTTTGTACGTTTGTCTATTTGTCTTTTGTGTCTATTTATGTTTCTTTCTCGCTCTGCCTTTGTGTCTGTGTGTCTGTCTGTCTGTCTGTCTGTCTGTCTATCTGTCTGTCTGTCACCTTGCCATCTGTTTTTCCCCTATGCAAAGTTCAGCTGTCACGTTGCATCACGAACATTTTTTTTCTTTTTTCTTCTTTTCCTTTACTTTTTTGGACTATGGTAAAAAAAATATATGGATTTCTTACATGGTATATTGTGAAAGAGATGCATTTTTTTTTATTTAGTTATCTTTTTATCGTACGGACTGAAAATATAAAGATAAAACCATACAACGCACTTCAACACAAAAAAGGATGATAAAAAAGTAGTATTTTTTTACATAGGGAATAAAAAAATATATATATATATGAAAATAACAGAAATAGAAACAATTGACTCGTGTTTTCTGTCAAGTAGTACAAGGATTAGTGAAATTCAGAAAGAAAGTGATAAGAAAAAAAAAAGTTAAGAATATTATGCAAGAATGTGCGGTTCAAATTCTTAATGTTTTTCTCGTACTTTAAGTCTTCTCATCCTGAATTATAATGATTTCCACCTATTCTGTTCTATCCAGTGAGAGGTCTGTGGTGAATAGCGTGCTGTGGTCTGTGCTGCTTAGTGCTGGAATTGAGTGTAGCGAGACACCATGTGGTTGCACTGTGGGGGGAATAAAATGAGAGTGCAAGTAAAAGGGGGTGGAGGGAGAAATTGGTGAGGTCTATACGTTTTCTCATCTTTTCATTTTTGTTACATCATCGCTACAAAGGTATTATCATCATCACCGCTAACACCGCCATCATCAGCACGCCGTCATCACTATTTTTACTTCAGCTCAGTGTTACAGTCACTGGCGCAGTATTCTAGCCACCTCATGGGATGCGATCATGGTAACACTGTCACGCGTCAATGTTTTCTCCCGCTGGGCGCCGTATGACTTCGTGTTATCGTACAGAAATGCAGTCAAGGGATCCATCTTTCATTCGGTTTTGTTCTTGTATTTATGCCTTGTTTTAAAACGTGCGGCCAACTGGTTTTGTATTTACGTTAAAACTCTTATCCATTTGTATGATGTCGGATTGTACAGGTGTGAAGTTGATGTGGTATCTTACAAATATTCAGGGTTTTGCTACGAATACAGTATCAGTTTCCTGCACGCTTTAAAAGTAAGATGCTAAATAAGAAAGGGAGAAAATAAAACAAATTCACATGTATATTTTTTTTCCCATCCGTGTTTGGCATATACGTTGACATAAATTGATTAAATTGAAATGGAGAATGAGAAGAATAATTAAGTATATCCGTTTTCTTTTGTGTTGTAAGAAAATCATTACAGTTTTCTTTACCTTGGTAATCACACACACACACACACACACACACACACCAAAAAAAAAGAAAAAAAAACTTATCCGTGTGTCGATGTGGTACACAGATACCCCCTCCCTCTCTCCTTTCCCTCTCCTACCCCCTCCTCCCTCCCCCATAACGACATAACAAGAAAAAATGAGAAAAAAAATGGTTAAGCAAGACGGGACAAAACAAAGAAAACAATGACGAGCAGATCCGACCTTAAACACACACACACACACACACACACACACACACACACACACACACCACCATCATTAATACAAGGGTCGTCTATTCCGTGCCAACTCGTCCACACTTATTGTCTCATACACACACGCGCGCGCACACATAATTTTTAAATACTCAATGCTGAATTCTCATCCACATCCATCCATCTCATTCCATCATTCTTTTCCTTCACCCTGTCTCTTCCCCACTGACATTATCCATATATCTGTCTGTCTGTCTGTCTGTCTATCCATCAACAAGTCAATCTAAGAGAGCGGCCTTTGCTTCGTCAAGTCCACATGTGACATTCCTTGGGTAAAGCATCCATAATTCATAACCCCACCTATCATTCTTATTCATAAATTTATCTAGTCTTATTTAAAAGTTCTTCATCGCCTCAGCACTGACAACCTGCTTACTGAATCTTTTTCCAGTCATCTACCACTCATTTGAGAACCAGTTTCTTCTTATCTCCCTTTCAGTTTAACTCTGTCTAGCTTGAACCCGCTATTTCTGGCAATATTCTGATTACTTACCGTGAGAATTTCGACTACATCACCCCCTCGTGCTAGTTATGTAAAGGTGTTCTCGGCGCAGTGTGGACCTGTACTAGTTTCTCTCAAGACACGTAAGGTGAAAACTAAATTCCATCATCACGAACACTTGCACTCAGATTTAGTCCAAGGTTAATGCAAAAGTGTGGGTAATATTTTTGTGCGGTTCTTTCAAGCTTGCACAACTTTCTACTTCTCTTCTCTCAAGGAAAGGTCAGTCATGTAACAGGATTAAGAAGAACAGCCAGAATAACAACAACAACAACAATAATAACAACAACAATTATAAAAAAAAACACCAATAACAGTAAAATCCACCTCAATAATACAACACGCGTATTTCCGGGAACTTTTAAAACTTAGTTAATTTTCAAGCCGCGGTTTACTTCCTTTATTAAACTCCCAAGGTAAAAATGGCCTTTATTTGTATTCCCCGTAGTGTGCAGGGAGCAACCCGCCTTACGTATTTATCTACAGGTACCCACTCACTCACCTGGGCTGGGAGGGAGTGAGGGAGGGAAGACGGGGAGAAAAGAGGAGGGTGCGGGGGAGCCAAGGTAAGAAATGAAGGATGGAGAGGCTGGTAGTGAAGGGAGGAATCAGTAAGGAGGAAGGATGGGAAAGGAAGGATGAATAATTGGGAAGGAATGGGAGGGGGATACTGATGAAGGAGTAGATGGAAGGGCGGCAGCGGAAGGGATGTATGTGGAGGTGAGGTGAGGGGAGAGAGGGAAGGGGAGGCACTGAGGGACTGGGGAAAGGGAAGGGGAAGAGGGTAGAGAGGCGAAGCTACTTTCAAGGTTATAGGTAGAGTGGAGAAGAGATGGGAAGTAGGATGTGTGGCCGAAAATAGAAGCAGGGATGGGGGAGAGGGAGTGGGAGAGGGAGAGTGGAGGGGAGGTGAGGTCGTGGAATGAATGGGATCACGGGAGGGAGGGATAGGGAGAGGGAGAAGGAGGAGGAGGAGAAAGAGGAGGCAGAGGGAAGAGAAAATGAGGAATATGGAGGAGTGAGGAGAGAAAACAAGGGTATTTTTATTATGAAAAGAGAGATTTTCAGTGTAAGGGATGTGACGGAATCGAACAGGAGGAATTTGAAGAGTGAATGAAAAGTGGATGAAATGGAATGTAGAGCAGTGGAAATGAGAACTGTGGAAAGCAAAGTAGGTAGGTATTATCATTAATGTTGTTGTTGTTGTTGTTCCTCCTTTTTCTCCTCCTCCTCCTCCTAATCATCATCATCATCATCATCATCATCATCATCATCATCGTCATCTCCTCCTCCATACGAACACAGTATAAAATGTTATTGGATTTCTAGCTGCAGCCAAATTAACTTTACAATTTGGAAAGGACAGTAGACTCACTTCCTCTTCCTCCTCCCCGCCCTCTTCTTGCATAGGCCCCACCACCACCACCACCACCACCACCACCACCACCACAATCTTTGCTACCACCGCTTTCACCACCACCACCACCACCTCTACCACCACCACCACCATCAAGCAAGATATAGCACAGCAAGACTGATAAAAAAGGAAAAGAAGGGAGGGGTGGCTCAGGCGATGAAGGTCAGACAAACTAGAAGTCCTCCGAAAGTAAAATGACTCAGGGTAAGGGATATGGGGGGGTAAGGGGATGGAGTTGAGTGGGTACTGGGTCAAGGGGGAGCATGAGTGAGTGTACATACTTGGGGGGGTGGAGGACGAGGGGAAGAAAAAGTATGACGATGAGGAGGAAGAAAAGGAGGATGGGAAGGAAGGAGGAGCAGGAAAGAGAAGGAGAAAGAGAAGGAGCAACAGTATTTGACGGGGAAAAGAAAGAGAAAGGGGACGTGTCGGAGGAAGAGGAGAAGGGAGAGAAGAGGAAGAAGGAAGAATCAAGGAAAATCAAACCAAACACATCACTTCCTGTCCGCCATTCACAGCTGTGCTATCAAGAAGACAACAACACTTCAAACAACAGACAATACATCATCTCATTAAGTGACGCGCGTTCAATGACAAGTGGGTTAATGAGATGCCATCAACCCGAGGCGTGTCACTGAACCAGCCAATCAGACGCCCGGCTTGGGATGACCTACGTAGTGTGCCCAGCCAATCACTGAGCAGGAAACGAGGATGATGTGGCAGGTTTTTCGCCAATCATTGCGTTCGATTTCATTGTGTGTTGATTTGATGGGTTTTGTTTCTGTTTGTGTGCTGTGGTATAGTGTGATGTTGATATATACCACCACCACCACCACCACCACCACTACCACCACCACTACCACCATTACCTCAGTCTCCCCACCACCTTCATCCTCACCTGCCTCTCAATCCAGATGTCTAAGTGGGGTGAGGAAATAACGGGGTGATTATAATCTTCCCAATCTCTCTCTCTCTCTCTCTCTCTCTCTCTGGCGTGTTTAGTAATGACTACTTCCTCAGCAGAATTATTGGTAGTACTGCGGTGATGATTGTGTGTGTGTGTGTGTGTGTGACAGTCAATCAGGTTGTCGTGGTCAGGTGTGCCAAGTCCTTCCTTC
The DNA here is from genome assembly GCF_035594125.1 of Scylla paramamosain. Lineage (NCBI taxonomy): Eukaryota > Metazoa > Arthropoda > Malacostraca > Decapoda > Portunidae > Scylla > Scylla paramamosain. Next base: position 21,895,421 of record NC_087170.1, on the reverse strand, counting down.
CTTCTTTCCTTTCCCTTCTCTTCCCTTCCCTGTCATCCTTCCTTCCTTCCTTCTCTAATTCCTTCCTTTCTTCCTTGTTGCTCGTCCACCTTCCTCTCTTTCCCCTCCTTTCATCCTTTCTTTCCTTCCTTACATCGCCTTCCCACCCGTCCATGCTCCTTCAGACAACCCTTTACTAGTCCTCACCTGGCTCTGTGTTACCTTGTTTGTATCTGCACGTCCCTGCTTCCCTTACCCGCTCATGAATACTTGACACGATTTGAAGTATAGGCGCCTTGAGGTAACTGAGGGTTGAAGAGGTCTGTTGCATGTGTTCCCGGTCTTGGCTTGCTAGTAGGAAGGATAGTGTGAATCATGATAGAGAAGGAGGACGAGGGCTTGTTAGGAGTGGATGAAATTGTGGTCATTATTGTGTTAGGGGATTATTGAGGTAGGCAGGGCAGGGTTGAGTGGGTCAGAGGGATGGTATGGTTAATGTCCCTTGTAAATATTTCCCTATGCTTCTTTCTGTTTTGCTTCTTTGTCCTCCACCTTCTTATCTTCTCTCGTCTTCTGATTTGCTGTCTTCCCTTTTCTTCTTCCCTTTGCTTTCTTATCTCCAGTTCATTCCTTATTTCTTGTCAAAAACCATACTGATATGTTACTTATACTTTTCTTCCCTTCATCCACTTTATTATTGTTTCTGTGTGTCCCTCACTAAGTCTAGAAACGGAAAGGTAGAGATTGTGTGTATAAGAAGAAATGGGGTGAACGGTGGGGAGTGAGGAAGGGGGAGCTGAATAGGTAGGTCAGCTGGCCAAGATCACGGCAGATGGGTCACGTGGGACAAGATAGCAAGAGGAGGCAGGAAGGAACATAAAGGAAGGGAGACAGTGGGAGAGAGATAGAAAGACATTCATAGGTCAGGGAACAGGAATAGCGGTGCAGGGTTAGTTACGGCGAGGTGTATGGCCCAGATTATTTTTAAGGTTACCATTATAACCTTCATAGAGTTTACAAAGGTCACAGCTTAGGTTAGTGAAGTTCAGCGTGACCTCGGCGGCCACTTAGCTCTCTTAAGGGTCAGGCATGATGTAGGTCACTGCTTCATCGGGGTTTTCGTAAGCGTGTTGGTCTGCGCCTACTTTGTGCGTAGGTAAGTCCCTGGTGGTCTGTAGTCCCTGGTGGTGTGAAGGACAGCGGCGAGAATCCGGTTTTTTCTTCCTATCTCACGACCTCTTCCTTCGCGTCTCTCCTAAACTCACCAGTCTAGTCCTTCCTTCTTTTTTCATTCTTTCTTTCCTAATCTTCTCTCATTTTATCCATTTATTTCGTTCGTTCCTTCATTCTTTTCTTTTTCATCTCCCCAGTTCGTGTCCTCATTTCTTTTCTTTCTATCTTCCTTCTTTCCTTTCCGTGTCTCTCAGTTCTCTTTTTCCACTAGTGCCTATCTCCCAACCTTTCTTCCTACATTTTTTCTTGCATATCTGTCCTTCCTCTCCTCTTCCTCCTTCCTTTCTTCCTGCTTCTTCCTCTCATTTGCAAAAAAGGGAAGGCTGGGAAGGGGACTGAAAGAAAAAAGAATAATAGGTAGAAAATTATCCTCTCATACAAGGTTTTTTTTTTCTTTGTACTCGTTGCGTATTTCTATAGTTGCTTTGTGTGTGTGTGTGTGTTGGAGGGGAGAGAGAGAGAGAGAGAGAGAGAGAGAGAGAGAGAGAGAGAGAGAGAGAGAGAGAGAGAGAGAGAGAGAGAGAGGGGGGGTAAACTCAGTAAAGCCACATTCTCGAACAAAGCCACATCTGGGCAGAGAGGAGAGGTTTGGATGGCAACAGCTGCATACATACTACCGCACCATTATTTGGGACACTGCAGTAATAAGCCGTTCTTTTCCCCTCCTTTTTTGAGGCCTTAGGTGCGTAAGGGAACGAGGCACTTCCTAATGTTGCCTACTTAGCCATGACACTTTCCTTCTCCTGGAGTCGGGAAGTTGGCAAGCAAGCAGGCCCAGCTGTCAGGAAGAAGCAAGGCTGAAAGGAAACCACTATGAAAAAAATCTAATAAGTCAATCCGGTCTGGCGAAAACATGGAAAACAGGATGGTCAGGATGGTCAGGATTGTCTCGTGGCTCAGTAAGGTTGTAAGGTTGTCCAGGGAAACTTAGATGAGACATGCACCGGAGTGACAAGTGGCCCTTCAAGTGGCAGGAAATACTAGTGAGTGCCATGCAAGCAGACAGGGAAGAGGACTTGGCAGCCACCTGAAGAAATTGTGTGAAGGCCAGTAGGGTGGGAAAAGAAATCCCTAATCAAGGAAAGCCATGGTTCCTGTGCCTTCCTTCTCCCTTCCTCAGGCACTAGTGGGTGTAATGCATGCCTCGTCAACCTCAAGGCGATGATAAGTTCCTGTCTTAATGTTTTATTGTAAGTTTGCTTTCATATTCAAGTAACACAAGAAGAAATGCAAGAGAAGGTGCGTGAGTTCGATGGTCAATGCACTTTCATACTATGTAGTTTTTTCACGGCCTCTGTTATCTATCTTTATAGTTTTTTGTCTATGTAAGAATTGAGCTTTGATGCAGACAAGTGAGGTAAACGAACCGTGATTCACCAGATAAGGAGTAAAGCTAAGGCTGCTGGCAAAACATGTCAGTGTACATAACGCCCCGTCAGCAAGATTTGTACGAGAAGCACTCCATTGCACGCAGGAATCCCTCAATCGATAAAGAAAGTACCGTTGGAAGGAAGAGGGAGCTCGACTGACGAGTGACATTAGCCTTTGAATAAATACTTATAACCTTTTAAAAATCCATGGGTGATGGCGCCATCTGAATGCTAATCGCTGTGAGCCGTGAACCGCGAGCCGCTGGACAGCTGACCGCGGGGGGCGATGAGCTATAAGAGAGATGTCGGGAGGGTCGAGGCTCGTAGGCACCGTGAAGGGTGAAGAGGGCAGGGGAGGACGAGAAGACTTTTCAAGAGGGCGTTCTCGATGGGTCGCCAAGGGCACTTTGTGTTTAATGGACGAATGAGATGAGGAAGCAGAGTATAAAGTAAAACAAATGAACGGTACCACTTTCAGCAGAAATGTAATGGAACGGGAATAGACTGCAGGCCAGGCGGCACACTGCTTCATCACTCAGTCTGCCCTCTTGCAACCCGTCTGTCAGTTCAGAGGCAATTACTTTTCTTATCTGAACAAACAGTCACTGTGAAGCTGGTTTAATGAAAAATAATATTTTCTAAGTACAATTTTTTATGATATGATGGATTATATGAGAGAGAGAGAGAGAGAGAGAGAGAGAGAGAGAGAGAGAGAGAGAGAGAGAGAGAGAGAGAGAGAGAGAGAGAGAGAGATAGGTGAAGGGCGCCGCATCTATAATATACGGCCTAGTGGTGAGGAGGGGGAGGGGGGGAAGGGAGGAAGGAAACCCTGAAGGTGTTCTGACCGAAAATTAAAGGGGCGTGACTGGTGTGTCCGCAGCGCTGAGTCACGTGGCTCGTACCGCGACGCGAGTGTTACACAATGGTGTTCACAACGCCCCACTCTTGCCTCACCGACACCTCACAGGCGAGGCACTTTCAACCGCAGCAATATTTAGTAACACGCCGCCGCTCTACTTCCTTCCGAGTGACTGAATGATCCCCTCACTTAGTCCAACGGAAACGCTATACACATAACAACAATGACTCGCCGTAAAACTGTACCGAACAAATGCATTTCTGACGCATCAGTGACGAGTGAGTTACGTGTATACTCGTATTCTCCATCCGGTCTGTTTTCTTAGGAAAGGAAACGAAATTGTTATTGAGCAGTGTATTGAGTAGAAGAGTAATGAGTGTGAGATTCAAATAAAGTAAGGAAATGGAAGAAAGAAAATTGAAACAACGAGAAAGGCCAAATAGAAGGTCCCATATTAATTTGAAGAATTTTGTACGGATAAACCTATAGCACTTTGTCGGAAAATCATACAGGTGGCTCTTCGAGGACTGGGAGGGAAGAGGCTCACCTGATAATCTGACCCCAGGACCGGTATTCTTAAACTTCAGGCTTCCATTAGGACTGTTTTAAAGGCTACGGTGGTTGTTACTTAGTTCCTAACGATATTTGATCCTACATATGATACGGTCCCTGTTAAACTATCACGAAAATCATGAAAACACTTGAAAATGCCAATCACTTCCTCTGGAGGCAATTAATAAGATAAGACGTGGAGACATTTGAAAGCAGGATGTTAAGATTTTTCCTAGTTGCTCCTGTCTGTTTCACTTTCTAACCTTCCACAAGCCTATTCACTTTGTGGGTGAATCGTCTAGTCTTTCAGCAACCACCACCACCACCATCAACACAACCACCACCACTACCACTACCACCACCACCACCATCAACACCAACGCGATGAACATAAAACATTCCCACACCAAGTCCCCGCCGCGACCAACTTCCCGCTCCAGCCCTAGTCGGAGTGGGTTGCCGCCGCTGCCTCGACCGGCGGTGTCTCAGGGTCGCGCGGGGTCCCGGAAGCCCCGTCGCCTATTCAGTTCAGGGCAGAGCCGCGCTGCCGTCTGACACTCCTCCCGCAGGCAATGAGAGGCCCCTAAGGACACCGCTCAGACTCAGACAATCCCCGCCCACCGCTGCTAAAAACTGCCGCGGACAAACTAAATTAACCACCAGACTCTTTAAATATCTGAACGAGCAGACTGACGTTTCAAACCTTATCCGGAGAAAAAAAAGGTGCACCATGTTATTAGGTATCATGCCACCTTTAGCAATCAAGGGAGAAGGAGGGAGGGGGAAGTGGTATGTTGCGAGACAGAGAGGCAGGAAGGGAGGAAGCCGCGTAGTCGGAATGGGGACGTGGTGAGGAAGACACGATGAAAGGAAGAAAGGGGAGGACAGACTGAGAAACAAAGCATGGAGGTAATGGATTAGGATGAAAATTAGATAAAAAAAAAAGAACAGTGGGTGAGTAAAGGAAGGAAGAGAGAAAGCGAAAAAATAAATATGAGGAGTGGATGGGAGGGAGACACATGAGAGAAACAAAATATGAGAGAGATTAGGATGAAGAGTAAGTGAGAAAAAGAAACACGGGATGAGAAAAGGAAGATGAGGATGCAGAAAGTGAAGGAAGAAGAGAAAGGAAGGATGACATGGTTAGTGACTGAAAAATTATGGGGCAGGCAGAGATTAGTGTTGAGAATGAATATGAAAAGAAAGCACAAGATAAAAAAAAAAGAATAAAATCTCTGAAGACAATTAAACGAAACCTAAAGTGAGGGAGCAAAGGAAAGAGATATTAAAAAATCCTTCTCCGCCACCATCAAGAGACAATCACTTCCTGACACAGATAAGATGACGCGGCAGCTAAATATTGTCTTAAGAGCGGGAGTAAGAAACAAAGCGAGGGAGAGCGGGGTGTTGAGGGGGCGGGCGCCTGCCTCCGTTCAGCTCTAAATTGCAGTGAGAGTGATAAATGGGTGATGCTGCCGTTCTGATTTCCGCTTTTGCGCCACACCTACACTTTTCTCTCTACGCCACTTCATGCCACCACCTCTCCACACCACGGCGCTCCATCACAACACAGCACTATGTCACGCTACCATAACAACATCACTAGAACAGCACTACAACACAGCTCATCATAACACCACAGTAAAACCCTCTTCTCTATATCCCAGCACAACATACCACACCACAACACAACACCACAACACAGTCCTCTATATCAACACCATATCACATTACCCCATCAAGCAGCCATCCAAACCATACTACACCGTACTACCACCAGCCCTCCACACTATAACACACTACACCAAGCCAGAATACTCAACACCACTCAATATTCTTTCTCAACACCTCCTCCACCGCCACACGTGTACACAGTCTAAGGATGCAAATAATGGTGATGTATTAATTCTCACCAACTGAAGAAATGACCCAACTTGTGAGGCAATTCTTCCTTTCAATACGAGCTTGTTAAGGTGTAACATTTGTGTTCTGATGTAACGCTGTATGTGCAGTGTTGAGTACAATTAGCTTGTTGAACCAAAAAACCACTACACGTAACGCACGCACGCACACACACACACACACACACACACACACACACACACACACACACACACACGATAAAAAATACATATTATTGACTACAACTTACAATGATTCCTGCATAATATTAATTTCTTATTAGACCAAGAATCTGATATGTAATCCAACCACCACCACCACCACCACCACCACCACCACGCCGTTTACTGCAGCATCATCGCCACTCTTTAAATCCTGGACTTAGTAACGCATGTAGGCGAACACCAACACCAACTACGTAACTGGACTCAGCTTTTTTTTTTTTCTTTTAATGTCCAACAGGTCCCTTAGGAGTGTCAGTTTTTCCAGCGTTGTTCTATGGCTTACCGGGAGTGTGTGTGTGGGAGGAGGA
>NC_087170.1:21876494-21883994 GCF_035594125.1 Scylla paramamosain | reverse complement strand
AGCCGAGATGGGGAGGGTCCTGGGGAGAGGAGAGGGTTGGGGATGAGGAAGAAGCAGGTTTGAAGGTGAATACAGCCGAGACGGGAAGGCTTTCTGGGGGAGGAGGGATTGGGGACAGGGAAGGGGCAGGCTGAAAGGTTCCTTACGAGATGGGGAGACTGTCAGGGAGAGGTGAAGGTCTAACACAACCCAAGGAGAACTGAAGGACTGCCGCGGCCGATGGCGGTGTTGCGGCCGCTGTGGCAGGAGGAGGGGGATGTTTGTAGATCTGCAACTCATGATGATGCTGATGGTGGTGGTGGTATGGCAGGAAGAGGATCAGATCACACACACGTACACACACACACACACACACACACACACACACACACACACACACACACACACACACACACACACACACACACACACACACACACACATTTCTTCCATCTTCTTCTCCTCCTCCCTTTAAAACATCCTCGACACACTCCCTTTTCATGCAGAACACACGCCTCCCTTCCCTTATAGGCGCATTCCTTATATAGCCGCCTCCCTCCTCGTCGCACTCCTATTAAAAATATTCATCCCTATCGACTTCCTCGCTCTCCCTTCACCCCGAGTAAGTACAACACTGAACGAAAAAGGAAGAGGAGAAAAAAATATATATATACCCACGTGTCTCTTCCGGTGAGCTGACCAAGCCATGACCTAAACAAAGGCATCTCCTTCAGTGTGTCCAGATAAAGGGATCTAAAAAATTTGCTCCGCAGGCTTCCCGTTTTTTTTTTTTTTTTTTTTTTAGTAGTTGGTGAAATAGCGTGTCTTTTTTTTTTTTTTTTTTAAAGGGACACAATAAGAACAAAGATTGCATTACGCGGTGGTCCTTACGAGATTGTTTTTGATAAGTTACACTATCTACCGGGTGTTCTAACAAAAATAAGACGTATTTAAGCATTTTTTATGTTTTTCCCCGTGTTTTCCTACCCATGGCTTTATTTTACCCTGGAACAGCTTTCAATACACGTTAGAAATAAGAATAAATAAAAATCTAAATAAAAAAAAAATAATGAAGAGCCAAACATAATGTCCCTCACGTTCCACTCTCATAATGCTGAAGGAAAGCTTGATCCCTTTTGCGTAAGAGCGAGGCCAGGCGAGCCACGCGTATTCAGACGAGCCGGGGCCTGCAGCCACCCAAGCTCATCTGCGCAAACGTACCCATGCAACTCCATCATCCCTGCCACACCCATATTTGTACACTGGATTGAGTACATCCACCCCAACAGGTCGGATCGTTAGTGGCTCCTGCAGCAGCTAAACACTCCCCGGTGGACGATACTCTGTTCAGGAAATCGGCAAGCTATGTTTAGTATATTGTCCAGTCAGTGATTCAGTTCCGTAGTAAAGTCAATCAGCCATTAATTCAGTTCATTAAATTGACAAACCAGTGATTAAATTCTGTAAGTTTAACTATCAAACAATTAGTAATTTATTTCAGTGACTCATTCAAACGAAAATTGAGTTTTTTATATGTGTCATAAGAATATAATACCGTAAGAAAACAAGAGAAGGTGGAAGAAGTTAACAGACCCACACGTGACAATCCCAGCTACCGAAAACAACCGGACAAGTTAACTGAATCAAGTGTTTCTGAGTCTGCAACTTTCCTACACTCGCCCGGATAATGCAGAACTACACATTCCTTACTAAAGAAAACAACACACTGTCACTTCACCAGAGAACCGAACACGCCTTAGCACCTCCCTTAATATTGAACTAAGAGATCCAGTACACCATATATCCTCTCACCGTCACCACCAACATGCCCAACACAACACAGCACACTCACTCACACACCCACCACATCCAAACAAACACACACACTCGGACACACGCAAACACAGACAGATAGATGAATAGATAGATAGTTCTATTGATTATAGTTTCAATGCACAGCCTTGTAAGAAAAATATACAACTCTTTTAAACGTATATTGTTGACAAGTACAGATATTAAACATCGTTCATAAAATAATAAAGAACGATACAAAATACAAATACAGTAGGAATACACAGTCGATCCAACAACTGCTATTATTTACGCCACGCCTTCCCAGTACTCCAGTTTCGGATGGCGTGAATGAAGGACCTAATACGCTGAAGTTACCTCACACCTCCTCCTCGCCAGGAAGCAACAGTCATGCTGACCTCGGCCCTATATTTCCTCAGGAGGTGTAAATATTTGCTGGGGTGCCACGTCTCTCTTAGTGTCAGCCTCCTCCTCCTCCTCCTCCTCCTACTGCTACTACTACAGCTCCTTCTACACCTGTCTTCCCCCCGTTCCGCCAGGCCGTTTTCCCGTTAGTGGGCGTTGATTTTTTTTTTTTTTTTTTTTTTTTTTTTTTTGCAATATTCCGTGCGAGCGGGAGGGAGATGGATTGGTGTACGTCAGACTTGCTCATTGAGAGGAAAAGTAGGGTGAGTAGCGAAAGTCCGGCCCAGACAGACACTGTGCCAAGTCAGTAGTGTCTACAGCGCTGCCACCTAACTGTCTAAGGCGGCGGCGTTGCCAAGTTACTGCCCTATTCCCACGGTCATCTAGCGTCACTGCCCTCCGTACCTCTCTCTCTCTCTCTCTTGTTCTCTCTCACTCATTAATAATCCCGTGTTGCTTCACCCACGTCAGATAATTATTCCCTTCATTAACGGGCCGTAGTCGTCCTCGCAGCGCCTTTTATGAGCATAATTAGGGCAGTGGCGACCCGCAATGACACAACCACTGGCATTAATTAGTCTGCGGTGCGAGTGTATGTGAGTGTGTGTGTGTTCCCCAGACTCTCTTAACAAACCTAAACTGGACATTAACTTTCTCTGGGGACCTTTAGAGGGCCAGGTTCTCAGAGTCTTTGGCAATGTGAATAGTTTGTAGCGGCTGGTTAGCGGTCTGCGGCTGGAATGGCGGCTGAGGGAGGTCCTTCTGGCCACCGCGGGACATGCTTTCATCTCACATCTCCCCTTTGCCCTTATCCTTCATCTTTCACTCTTCTTCTTCCCCTTTCTCCCTATCCTTCATCTTTCACTCCTCTTCCCCTTTCTCCCTATCCTTCATCTTTCATCCCTCTTCCCCCTTCTTCTTATCTTTTATCTTTCACTCCTCTTCTTCCCCTTTCTCCCTATCCTTCATCTTTCTTCTCTCTTCCCCTTTCTTCTTATCCTTTATCTTTCACTCTTCTTCCTTTTCCTCGTTATCCTTCATCTTTCATCTCTCTTCTTCCCCTTTCTTCTTATCCTCCATCTTTCACCCCTCTTCTTCCCCTTTTTCGTTATCCTTCATCTTTCACCCCTGTTCTTCTCCTTTCTCCTTCATCTCCCATCTGGAACATCTGCTGTAGGTCGTGACTGGTTAGACATGCACTCGTAAGTCACTTTATTTATTATTTATTATCTTATATTTCTTTGCGTTTTCATGTAAAGTGATATTTTTTTTCTTTTGTTCTTGGTCTTCCTCTTGCTCGCCCCCCACCGTCCCACTATCGCAGCACACCTCCCATATGAAAAATGGGCGTCTCTTCCCTTTGTGTTCCCTTTCATTCTTCTGGTGGTTCCTGTTCTCTCCTGCTTTGTCTTGAAAAGTTAATATGGTTCTTGATTTTCCTCTTGTCTGCTCGCTCTGTCTGGTCACTGGTTACTTTCCGAATAAGAACTGCAGCTGCCCTAGACATTTTTGTTATTTTTTTAATGGTATTTATTAGCGTTTACTTTCACATATCCTATTTTTCCGTCAGATAATTAATTTCTTCCCCCCCCTGTACTCTAGCGGGTTCTCTGTAATCTTTCCTCGACACATTTTCACAATCTGGTCTCTTATTGTCTCTCCTCATTCCCTTTCTCTTCAGCATTCTTTTCACTCTCCTAAGAATGAATAACCCTCACCTTTCTTGCTCACTACTTTTCTCTCTCTCTCTCTCTTTTTTTTTTTTATCTGCTTGTCACTTTTCTTTATTCTCTAATTGGAGGATTGATTTAATTTTCTGTCAGTTATTTAATGATATTTTTCTCTCCACTGTTATTTAGTGGGAGAGATTTGATTACTCTTTACTGTTCTTCCCTGACTCATCACACATTATTGTAGTCATTATATCATAACTCCTTTGTAGGTCATGTTTCTCATCCCACACCAGTAACCTGCTATGGTCAGCCTTCATTGATGACCCAGTATGCAAAGATGGCCTTGTACATCACACGACCTTGCCGGATCCTTTACAGCAGGCATGATGCGAGAGATGAAATCATACACGTGGCTGTGAAAACTTTCTATTTCATGCTTTTTTTCTTTCCTGACTTGCCTGCCTTGTATTAATATTGACTTCCTTGTCCTCGCCCTTGTTTTCATTCGTCGTAGTTCCCTGTGTGCTTGACTTTCTCATCTTTTTATTCTTTTTATCACCCATCATGATCCTTATCTTCCTGTTAATTTCTTTCGTCCTCATTCTTTTGTTTCTTCTCTTTGTCTTCCTTCTTCTTTCTCGGTCTTGTTCTCGTCGTCCCTATTCACCCATTCTATTTATTCACCTTCATTCTTGTCTTCATATTCATTCTTTTCGCCTTGGCTTCCTTCTTGTCTTCCTTCTTGGTCTTGTTCTCGTCCTCATCTTCCTATTCATTCTCCTCCTCCACTTTCTTCTTCCTCCTCTTTCTCTCTTCATCACAGTCGCCTCGTCCCACCGACATGATCATGAAGACTTGAATTCTTAATTTACTGCAGCAGTGTAAGAAGGGCCTGATTTGGTGCTTCCTACTTTTTTTATTTATTTATTTATTTTTTCTCAACTCAGTGACGAGGAAAATCTTGATGATAAATTGCAGATCTTTTAGTGCAGTAATTCTTTTTCTCTCATGATTTTAATTTTTTTGTTGTTGACGTTGTTGTTGTTGTTGTTGTTGTTGTTGTTGTGTGGTGAAAGCGATGCTCATGGTATGTTACATCACTCTTTCCTAGCTTATCAGTGTCTAAAATAAGAATATACAAGAGACATTAACTACAGGTAAGCCTCGTTAAATAAATGAAAAGAAAAAAAAAAGATGAAAGCAATTATGATGGTTATGAATGATGATAATTTCCCACCTCCTTATCCATTGTGTCATGGGAAGCTTGTCACGGAATTCATAATAAGAATATAGAAATAGCAATAATAACAACGACAATAACGGCCATAGTAATAAGTGTTCACCTTCCCTTTGCATTATGAAAAGCTTGTCAAGAGTTTAAAAATATGAATAAAACAATTATACTTATAAGTTAAAATTCCTTAACGAAAAAAAAGATGCCTAAGAAGAATGTCAAATATGGATTCTGCCAATTATATTACGTTTCCTCCCTCCTCCCTTCACCTTTCGTCCCCACGCTCGCTGATCAACACATAAGGTTATCAGATCACGCCAGTCACAGGAAGCAGGTCACGCTATCAACGCAACCTGTGATCCTTATCTCTTATTCCTTCTTCTTTCTCATTCATATCACTTTTTTTATTATTGTTATTTAAGTATTTCTCCTTTTTTCAAAGTCATTTTATTTCTCTGTTTCATTGTCCATTATCGTCGTCATTATCCTTCTCTTCCTCCTCCTCCTCCTCCTCCTCCTCCTCCTCCTCCTCCTGTCATCATAAGCAGACCAGTCGCTTGTCGCCCCGTGTCGATGTAAGGTATGATCGCTATTCGATCTCTGCTGGTGATTTCATCGCTTCCGTAAGTACGTATCTCAACCCACACTCGGGCCTCTCCATTCTCTGCGGTTCCCCAGTCTCTCCAGCCCGGTCAGCGGTGATCAGTGGCTCGTGTCTCCTGTGACGCAACTCTGCCATTGTTTACACCTGACCAGCCAAGGCGACAAACCCACACCTGGTCGGGCGGGCGAGTCAGTCAGGCTATAGTGGTCAGGTGAAGTCCAGTTATCGTGGCCAGGCTGGGACATGTGCAGTTTGCGATCATATTACGGAGGTGATCAAGTAGATAGAGAAGATAAAGGAAGGGTACTGGAACACAAAGGAACATAAATGAGGAACAAACTGTACTGTTTGTGTGTGTGTGTGTGTGTGAGAGAGAGAGAGAGAGAGAGAGAGAGAGAGAGAGAGAGAGAGAGAGAGAGAGAGAGAGAGAGAGAGAGAGAGAGAGAGAGAGAGAGAAGGAAGGTCGCTGAGCTCATTGATGTCTGACCTACCACACTGTATAGGGAGAGTACTCGTCTCTCTCTCTCTCTCTCTCTCTCTCTCTCTCTCTCTCTCTCTCTCTCTCTCTCTCTCTCTCTCTCTCTCTCTCTCTCTCCAAGTTTGTGTAATCCTGATTTTTCCTACTTTCATTCCTATTTTTTTTATTTATTTGTTTACTTATGTGGCGTCTTTTGTTTTTCTCGTCTCTTCTTATTTATTTATTTATTTATTTTTTATCTCCTTCCACTTCTCCAGACACAATACAATAGGTACTGTAGTTTACCTCCAGTCATTGTGGTGGGCAAGAGATCTGCTGCTGTTTGGGTCCTTTCGGTGTTCATTTTTGTTACTCTTCATCCTCTCTTTCTTTCTCCCACCGCAACATTGCACAACCGTCTCTTCTGTCTCCACTACCACCGCCACTACCAACAACAACAACAAAAACAGCAACACCAACACCACAACCGCTGACCTCTCTCTCTCTCTCTCTCTCTCTCTCTCTCTCTCTCTCTCTCTCTCTCTCTCTCTCTCTCTCTCTCTCTCTCTCTCTCTCTTGTCCTCGTTCTATCGTTCTCCTGTTCCTTCTGATACTGGTTCTGTTCCTGCTCCACCACCTCCACCACCATTAGCTATTCATTCACACACACACACACACACACACACACACACACACAGAGAGAGAGAGAGAGAGAGAGAGAGAGAGAGAGAGAGAGAGAGAGAGAGAGAGAGAGAGAGAGAGAGAGAGAGAGAGAGAGAGAGAGAGAGAGAGAGAATAATGCCACGGTTCAGAGTAGGGTGAGTGGAAGACAGAGAAGCGTGCGATGAATGTAAATTAACGGCTGTGGTGGCCAGGGGGAAGAGGGGGCGGAGGCTGCCACGGTGAGGAGGAGAAGGAGGAGGAGGAGGAGAAATAAGAGAATGAGGGGAGGTGGAGACACGCGACCACCAGCACCACCACTACTACATCACCACCACACCACCACCTCCTTGCCTTGTTACAGTGCCGTGGTAAACAAATAAACAAAAAGATACATAAGGAAAAGTGTGCCGGAGAGAGAGAGAGAGAGAGAGAGAGAGAGAGAGAGAGAGAGAGAGAGAGAGAGAGAGGGGGAAGGAGAGACACAGAGAGAGAGAGGTGCCAATCTATGAGTCAGTCAGTTTGAAACACCAAGGTCGAACTTAAGGTGATAATTTCACGACCTCTCTCTCTCTCTCTTATATTAGTGACGTGGAAAAAATGGTGGAGGGAATGGTGAACTGGTGGAGGTACACGTCACTCTTCCCTGGCCTGGCATCTCGTAACCATCGGCGTG
>NC_087170.1:21796494-21871494 GCF_035594125.1 Scylla paramamosain | reverse complement strand
TACTACTACTACTACTACTACTACTACCTACTCAAGGTGAACACAGCACGAGGGATTAGTGTCTGGGAAGTAAAGCACCCAAGCTACATGCGAGCAGTGCACTGAGGTACCATAATTCTTGGGGATAATTTGACTGGTTGTTGCTGTTGTTGTTGTTGTTATTCCTCTGTTCTCTTTTTCTTTGCCTCTCATCCTCGTCCACGGTATCTTCTTTATCCTCTTCCTCCTCCTCCTCCTCGTCTGTCTCTCTTCCTGCTGACCTACCCTACCCTTGTTTATGACTACCAACCAATCAGTGACCCCCATCATCTCCATTACTCATTGACCTTCCTCCTCTTCTCCTCTTCCTCCTTTACCTCGTGTCATTTCCTACCTCTAATTTCATACTCCTGTCTCTCTGTTCTTTTCTTTCGTCTGTCTCTTTTCTCCTATATCTCTCTTGTCACTCTCGTCTCCTCCCTTCTCCTCTTCCACTTTCTCATCCATCTCTCCTTTCTCTCGTTCCTCTTCACTTTTCCTCTTTCACTCTCCCTCCCTCGTTCACTGCCCCCCTCCTCTCGTCGCCTTTCTCTCCCTCCTCCCTCTTCTGGTTACTCACTTTTCTTTTTCCTCCTCCACTTCCTTGTTACGTAAACAGTTATTTTGGTTCTTTTCTTTGTTTTTTTTTGTCTCTGCCTCTTCTTCGATCTGTTATTAGACTTTCTCTCTTCTCCATCCTCTTCTTCCTTTTCTGTTGTCTTTTTTTACACACACACACACACACACACACACACACACACACACACACACACACACACACACACACACACACACACACACACACACACACACACCAGAACGCAAACTCCCATGATTCTCTCTCTCTCTCTCTCTCTCTCTCTCTCTCTCTCTCTCTCTCTCTCTCTCTCTCTCTCTCTCTGGTAATTTAATATGTTAGTCGGGTTTTTACAGCCTGGAGCGACACGTACTTCCCCCTCCCTCCCCCCCAACTCTTGTGTTTATTTTTGACCCGCCGTTCTAATCCTCTCTGTGATGACATTCCTGGGTTTTCACGCTGGTTTCCTGGACTGTTTCTGTATTTTTATTAATGTATTTTATTTCGTTTTTTCTTCGCGATGATTGTTTTTGAAATATTTTCCTACCAGATGTCGGGAAAATGTTTAGTCTTACAGAATTCATGATATATTAGTGTAGTTGTATTTTTTTCCTTTCCTGTCTTGTCTTGCCTCTTTTTCTTTTTTTCTTTTTTTTTTTAAGGAAGCTGGAGAAGGCGTAGAAAATGATTAAATAAAATGGTTCGTCTAATATTAAGTAAGCCGCTCCCGGAAACTGTTGAGGTTGAAATGCATATACTCATGTCCCGGGGGATTGCAGTGCTTCACGTGGCGATTGTTGAAAAAAAAAAAAATGCACAGAGTATTAGTTACGGGAATTGTATATTGCTTAGTGTTGAGGAAGCCGTGCCGATATGAGACAGTGAGCCGATATGAGACAGTGATCAGATGTCGTAACCAGATATGCAGCTCACGAGAAATTGTTATTGTATTATTGCCAAAACATGAGATCTTTAATTGCTTCTTGTGTATATATCACCAAATATCTTTCCTGGTTGGTCACCTACATTTTTATTGTTATTAAAAAGCATATTTCTTGATATCCTATTTGTTCTTAAATAAATATAATGCTTGTTCTTCTTAGCTATTCACATCACAGCTTTTCTTTCGTATGAGAGTAAGCAAGGATATAGATTTTTTCCCTTTATTGTGGTAATGCAATGTCACACAAAGAGAATGGAGATTAGCCACCAAACTTACATGTTACAAACAGAATAATTCATGTTCTTTCTGGCGTACAATAATTCAGCCTTTCCTCATATTACTGCACTGCTTCAAGAATCCAATGAAAAACGAAGACTACTCGCGTACACTCACCTGTCTCAAATTAGTTAATGAAAATGAAATGTTACACTAATAGGCCACATGAATTTAGTCGCCAAAATTTTAACCTGTCCTAAATAATCAGGCGAAAAGCGGCAACTGTCCTCTCATTTACTTACCTGGGAATTCCCACTCCTCACCCCTCCTATCCAGCCACCCCCGCCGAACACTTCTCCCCCTTTTCCCACTACCCCTTTGTCTCCTCCCTTCCCCGCCTCCTACCAGCCAGCCACTTCATACCAGCCTCCAACAGACTCCAAGGCCTTCCTGCTACGCACGTAGAATTAACGTGCTTGTGTATTGTTGCAACAGAGGAGGAGTAGGAAGTGAAGATGAGGAAGAAAATGGGAGAGTAGACGTCAGGTAAGAGTGAAGGGGAGGGGGAACAGGTAGGGATTGCAGGTGATGGGGGTAGAGATAAGGGACGCAGGGCAGGTGTGCAATGGAGTGGAAGGGGTGAAGGGAATGGGACGGGACAGGTAAAGGTGGAGGTGATGGGGTGGATGTAAGGGAAAGAGGCGTGGGCAGGTGAGCAAAGGTGTGGATAAGACATAAACAAAGGTGTGGAGGGAGATAAGTTGAGTAAATAAGAATACATAGTGAATAGGGGAGTAACAAAAGAGCTCTGGAAAGAAGAAGAGATGAGTACACAAGGATACATACTAGACAAAGGAATAACAAAAGAGGCACTCGGGAACAAGGAAAAAAGAAAGTTGAAGGGCATAAGAGCAGGTGTGTTGGAGGAATAAGATAGTACAGATGGCGCTCAAGTAGGCAAAACAATTTAAACACGTGTTCATCCGGACTCGAGTAGGGCGTTTGAAGTTAGGGAGCTAGAAACCAGTAACCATGAGGGATAAGGTGTCAGGGGCTATTAAATACGAATAAAGAATGGGTATAAAAGAGTTAACCCAACCTTTTCTTGCGCTTATCGAGTTTCAACATGACTCAGAATCTGTTACCTCCACTTATGACGTCATATTTTATTTCTGTTCCTGGAATTCCTCGACTTTCTTCCGGCAACTCTTCGTCATCTTTCTCTCTTTCATAAAAAAAAAAAAAAAACAAATTAACCCCCACAGTATAATTTACCCTAAGGTCCGAAAGATGTTGCTGTAAGTTTCAAGCTTTAAATAGAAGAACAGGAGTGCTCGGGACTTTTAATAGTGGAGAAATAACTATGGAGACGAGTAAGGTGTCAGAGTGCGACTGTAGGTGTACCATGAGACGAAGAGTGACTAAAGGAAGAGGCGATATCAGAGTGGGGACTGTTAGAGGGCATTAAGAGGGGGAAGGGGTGACTGTTAAAGTATTAGGCGGGGAAGAGTGACTAAGGGAAAGGGTAAGGTATCAGAGTAAGGAATGTTGAAGGGTATTAAGGGAGGGGAAGGTCTCTTATCATGTTGGGTTTATAGGGAGGGCCGAAACTCGTGGTGGCCTTGGTGCGGGAAGAGTTAATGCAGTGTTTGGCCAGCGGCGTGGTGAGAATAGAAGCGAGTTGCATAATGATGGTGGGACTGTCTTGTAGGTCTTGGTCAGGTTAGCGTGCTGGTGTGACTTCTTTCGTCTTCCTCGTCTTTGTCTTAACGTCTCTTTCTTCTTCCCTTTGTTTGCATTTGGCTTTCGTTACTTTGTTTCTTTCTCTCGGTGCTGTCGTTTTTTTTTTTTTTTTATACATTGGGCTGCAAAAGATAACAAACAGCAATTTTTTTTTCTTTTAGGTTTTGGATCCTTCCCATCTGGTTCTTGTTCTTGTTCCTTTTTTTTTTATTAATTTATTTCGCTGCTTTTTCTTCTTGTTTGTCTTCTTCTTCTTCATCCTCCTCTTCCTCGTTTTCTTTTTATTCTTATTCACCTTGTTTTTGCTCTTATTTTTTTTTGTTATTCCTCCTCCTCCTCCTCCTCCTCCTCCTCCTCCTCCTCCATCCCTTACCTTTTTGCAATCTTCAGCACCACATCCTTGTCCTCTCTTTCTCCCTTCCTCTACCCTGCAGTTTATATATATTCACAATTCTCCCTCCTCATTTTTCTTTATTTCTTCATCACCTTTGTGCACTTTTGAGCTGAACGTACTACACAGACACACACACACACACACACACACACACACACACACACACACACACACACACACACACACACACACACACACACACACACACACACATCTCTAGGCGCTGCAGTAGTGGGGTTGTTGTCCTTGGGTAAACATGAGGTGTGGTTTTTGTAGGTCTTCTTCCCTCCCTCTTGCTGCCTGCTTCAAGCTCTTCCTGGTAGTGGTGGTGGTGGTGGTGGCGGTGGTGGTGGTGAAGGAGAGAGAGAGAGAGAGAGAGAGAGAGAGAGAGAGAGAGAGAGAGAGAGAGAGAGAGAGAGAGAGAGAGAGAGAGAGAGAGAGAGAGAGAGAGAGAGAGAGAGAGAGAGAGAGAGAGAGAGAGAGATACAAGGAATTTAATGCTTAGGAAAAAAAAAGCATGTTGACGTTTTGCTTCACTGGTCAGGCAGGATGTACATTTTTTTTTGTCAGTCTCTCTAAGCCTCATAGATTTACATTACTCCTTTCCTCTTTCATTTATTATTCCTCTTTCGTTTCTTTGTTTTTCTTGCTAGTTAACCTTTCTGGAAAACAAGAGTCGGATGATATTTAGTTTTGTAATTTTTATTTTTATTTTAATGCTACCTTGGAGAGAGAGAGAGGGAGAGAGACTTATTAGGCATTACAAGGAATTCTCACCTCCCACACTTTGAGGGTCACAGCGCTGACGAACACAGGTTGGGTTTTCCCTGCGGCGAGGCACTGCCCAGGGTCAACAGACGGAGAGGCAGTGTTCGCTCGCACGTCCTTGCTTATCTCCGCCAGCCTTCACCGCCCTGTCTCCGTTGTTTGACTCTTACACATTAAGATTTGCTTCTTTTCTTCTCCTGTTTAGTTCTTTTCCTCTCGTGTCTTCGTCTCCACTCGACTTTCCAGTTTCTTTTTCAACTCTCCTCGTTTAATTCCCTTGATTCACACACTCTTATTTTCTTATTTCCGTGGCAGCGTTTCGTCAGCTGTCAGAAGGTGGCCAGACTCGTACAATTTGCCGCAATGTCAGACACTTCACTCCTCCCTGCGTGTGACCCTTGGCTAGCAAAAACTACGAAACTGTATCTAAAATGCTCTATAATGTACATTTCTTGTTGTTCTGTGTTGGTTGTGTAGAATAGCAGTGATTTTCGTATGAAATGATAAGACAATTTCCTCGCCCCTGTCCAATTTATCGCGCGTCGTGTTGTGTTGCAAGGTAATGATTGGGAACGCCGTGGACACGTCACTGGCGGCGTCCAGCGGTGTGGTGAGGCGCGCTGAGTATATGCACTATCCGATCCTTTCTGTTTATATCTAGGAATTGTTCCCTTCTGATCACGAGTTGTATTTCCGCGAGATCGTCCCTGGCTAGGTGGCCACTTACATGGGCACCACAGCCCGTGCGGCGGATCGGTGTGTGTGCCCCTTGCTGGTAGGCCTCTACGTAGACAGCCTTGCTATTTTATGGCGCCGTTATCATCGTTGGCATTGAACTCGCAACATAGGGTTATCGCACGCCATCAAGGCATTAAGCAATAGCTGTTGTTAGCACAGCCTTGGCATAAATCCTTATTTATTAAGATTTATTTGGGTCACTATCTTCTCACTGTTTTCTCTAATGCTCTTCTGGTGAGGCCAGAGGCTAAGATGTGGACTCTGTCACTGCGTCACTGCCCACTAAAGTCAATAGGGGCAGGGTTATGATAATGAACAGACTAACAATACAACACCGTCCCTTCACTCTCTTCACCTTTTTTTCCTCCTTCCCCCCCTCACCCATCCATCACCTCGCGGTGCATATGTATGGAGTTCATGACCAGCAAGAACGCGATGCCCGCCTGGCGCCAGCAGCTGAACAGTGTGGACCATGCGCGATGGCTGCGTTGTTGCCACTCGCTGCCCAGCATCAGCCCAGCGCTTACTGAGAGATTGAGGTCAATAGGTCAGGTGCAAACAGGTGAAATACAGGTGTGGGGAGGCTGGCGGCAGGGAATTTACCAGAGGTTGTCATGAGAGGGGAGAAGGAAGGTAACTGCTAAAAGTAGATGGATTGTTTGACGGAAAGAAGGAAATACAGAGAGAGGGAATGAGAAAGGCATACTGTGAGGGAGAGACAGGGGAGAGGAGGGAGAAGGAGGAGGAGTGGGATTGCACGGCTGAATAACAGTGGGTCAGGGGGAGGCGGCTGCTATATTTAGTGAATGGCTGTACGTGCAGTGTAAAGGTGATCTGCTTACTTGGGGGAAACTCAGCTCTGCGTGTGAGTGTGTAACAGAGAGAGAGAGAGAGAGAGAGAGAGAGAGAGAGAGAGAGAGAGAGAGAGAGAGAGAGAGAGAGAGACAGAGAGAGAGAGTATGAGCATGTGAAGCAATAACCAGCACAGTCCACCTTGAGGGGGGAATAAAAACATACGAGTGACCGCCGCAGAACACCTCCTCCTCCTCCTCCTCCTCCTCCTCCTCCTCCTCCTCCTCCTTCCCCATCGCCACATGTCCCTACCTCCCTTGCCAACAAAAGCCCAAGAAAGCCAACGCAAAACGCAGTACCGTGAAGACATGCTTTGCTTACACTGTCTCTGCATTTGCGCACATGGTTACGTGGACGAAGAAATGACGAGGAATGACGAAAAGAACAGAAATGAACGTTCAGATAGAGAAGGTAGAGGAGGAAATGAGGGTAAAAGTGATAAAACAATGCTTCTGACACAGTTATCGACAAAGGGAGCGCCAGGATCAAGTTGCTAGAATAGACGACAAATTTTGGTCGATCGATGCTCTCGGAAACCTGTTCTGCTTCTGACATTCACCCCTTCCACCGCCGCCGCCGACGCTGCCACTACTGGTGCTGCTACTGCTACTGTTGTTGTTGTTGTTGTTGCTGGTGTTGCTGGTGGTGGTGTTGGTTGTGGTGCTACTACTACTACTACTACTACTACTACTACTACTACTACTACTATCACCACCACCACCACCACCACCACCGCAACGCCAAGGCTGGGCGGCTCATCCTTATGTATTTATTCCTCAGTGGGGCCAAGACGCAGAGGGGATGTAGTGGTGGTGGTGGTGTTGGCGGTGATAGGATATGTGGAATGGATACAGGTAACTTGAAAGGAACATGAAGGAAGAACAAACAACAGCAGACCTTTTGGCCCTTGGTAAGTGGTTCGTGATAAGCAGCAGTTTCTAAAGTAAGAGAGAGAGAGAGAGAGAGAGAGAGAGAGAGAGAGAGAGAGAGAGAGAGAGAGAGAGAGAGAGAGAGAGAGAGAGAGAGAGGAGGTATTTACGTAACTGGTTAGAGTTGTAAATATTTACGTCTAATTATAGCAACACAAAACAGTCACTGCTTCATCACTGCTTTCTTTTCTGTCCGCGCGTTCTCATCCACCCCTAACTCTCTCTCTCTCTCTCTCTCTCTCTCTCTCTCTCTCTCTCTCTCTCTCTCTCTCTCTCTCTCTCTCTCTTTTTTAATTCTTTCCTCAATCACATTTCTCCCTTTAAATTACATGCCTAGATCTTTTTGTTCCTTCTTTGTGTTCCCTCACCACTGGTCCATGTTGCCGGGTGTGGATCCATGAAAGTACCATGTAACATCCACTTAAGCTGACGGATCGATTTAGAGACGGATGGATGGATGAATGGATGGACTGACACTCTCTCTCTTTCTCCTGGCCAGTTCCGTTTTTTTTTGTCGCTAATCTTAAGGTCACTGCAGAAGCTGAAAGAGGAAAGACAGTGGAGGAAAAAAGGAAGCTGTACTAACATATGACCTTCTTTTTGGGGTTTATAATGTCACTGTATGGTCGAGTTTTTTTTACGGGTCTTTTTTTTTTTTTTTTCCATCCAACGGGTCTGTTTTAAGTTTAGGCCTGTGTCCCTAGACGCTCTGCTCTCTTATTAGGACTTTTCAAAGGTCACGCAGATCATTAGTCGCGTTCTCGTGTGTGTTGTTTTCTCACTGATGGTCTCGAGTACTTGTTAACTATCTAGGCTCATGGAATGTATTTGAAAGTCTATTAATAAAGGTACTGTAGTCGAGATAAGGCGCCAAAACGCTCGATATTACCGTAACTTATCTTCCTAGTATCTGCTCCTTTCTTTCATGTACGTATATATATATATATATATATATATATATATATATATATATATATATATATATATATATATATATATATATATATATATATATATATATATATATATATATATATATATATGTTTTCAAATGGGAAAGTTATGCCATTAGTTATAAAGCTCACCATATTTTTTAGAAGTGATATGCCAGATTTGATTTTTTTTTCTGCCGTACTGTATGTTGCTGTATTGACCTCCGTGAGAAATGTAATACGATAAGAGATTAGCAAGTAAAAGCACTGTGTCACCTCGCAAGACTGAAACACTTCCCTGGGATATGAGTTGCTTTGTCAAATAGAAGTTCTCTGAGATCTAAGGTTAAATATTCTTTTCCGACCATGAATATACACACGTGTTCCTCTTTTTTCGAGACACGACTCACAACGTCATCTTGAATAAAAAAGAAAGCATCCGGCGTGTCTTCTGACGGCCTCACCTTCTGGCTTGCTTCCTACTGCCGTCGAAAAGGAAGTAACTACCAAGTGCAAACAAGTGATGCAATTGTCCTATAGCTTTCATGGTTGCTGAAAAGAAATTGAGGTCAAGTGAGCCATATAGGAACCTGTGATCCTCTTTGCATACGTAAGGCGAAGAAACCTGACTCTCACAGTAGCATTAACTAACAGATCGTGGACGACAGTGTGGCGCGGCATTTGGATTTTTTTTCTTCTTATTCAGCAGGGTCATTGGCCAAGGGCAACAAAATTATTAGAAAAAAAAAAGCCCACTTAAGTGCCAGATCTCAAAAGACTGCCAAAAGAAGTGAGATGACGGAGGGTAAAGTATCTTGAAACATCCCTTTTAAGATGCATTACTGTGGGAAAGCTTGTAGGAAAACTCGGCTTGATGGGAGAGTAATACATTCTGTAACATTTCCGTCACACTTCAGAGGAAAATTGTAACCCAGATGCTAAGAAAAAATAGTACTGCTTCACCCTAAGTCTCGCAACCACATATTTTCCTACTCTACCTTTGTCTACCGTTACTTCATTATCTCACTGTGCCAAGACTCCCCAAGAACGAGGAAATAAATCATACAAAGATACTCCATACTAAGCTATTCCGGATACAACAACTCGACTTCATCTTGTTCCTTCCTCACACACTCCTATTTAACACTGGCCAAGTAGTAGCTTTCGCCTGTAGCGGTGCGGTGAGGTGCATCAGAATTCTTGTAGACGGCGTGGCATACTCTCAGTGAAGCCTCCAGGTTGTGTATACACTCATGGATTCCCTTGTCTCTGTTGTATTCTTGGCCAAGGTGAGACGGCACACATCCGGGGAAGGCCGAGGAAGACTGGAGAAGGCCGGGTGAAGCGGATGTCAGAGGGGCGTGTCTGGTTAAGCTTATGGGGGCTGTTGCAATGTATTCGTGATTTGCGGAAATTGGAGCACACACACACACACACACACACACACACACACACACACACTGTTTCCAAGCTGCCTGCGGTGCGTCAAGTTCACGGAAAAAGAGACGCGTCAGTGTGTATTGTACAGTACACAATACCGTTGTGAACCCCGGAGGACACTTGGCTGGGAGAAATCCTGACATCACCACGGACGGCAAGAAGTATTTTAACCCTTTCACTGCTTAACAAATAGTTTCCTGTATCCACGTAACAGTTTTTCGACATTTACCTATATACCAGAGTCTCTTAAATAGCTCTACGGTCTGGAAAATACAAAATAAACCCTCTATTCTCTTTTTTTTTCCCTTTCAGTAACCATGGAAACATTTTTAACAGTGTAAATGTTAAAAGGAAAGCAAAGCAGTGGAAGGGTTAAAGCTCCCACAGTAATACTCCAGGTATGGGATTAGCACTTCATCCTTGTATAGTAAACTTTTTCTCTTCATGTGCTTCCCCCGTTATCCACACTCGCCTCGTCATCGTCCATCGTGCCAAATTTCTACTCCGTCTGTCGTCCTCGCCGCGTCGCCTCACCTCGGAGTAACGGTGGGCATGTGATTCAAGGAAGCATTATAGTGTAGGAGTGATCCTCTCGAGACCTTGGTGGGGTTGCGTGTGTGGTACGTGTGCTACTGTTGTTGTTGTTGTTGTTGTTGTTGTTGACGTTGGTGGTGGTGATGGTGATGGTGGTTGTGATGGTACTTATGGTGGTGGTGATAGTGAAGGGGAAGCGGAAGGGAAGATGTCACAATGAAGGGATTACTAGTTGTCAAAATTGTAGCTGTGGTGTGTGTGTGTGTGTGTCTGTGTGTGTGTGTGTGTGTGTGTGTGTGTGTAAGTATGCATGCGTGCCATGATATTTGTAAGGGAACGGTGACGTGCAAATTTCTCACTTATATAACTGTTGTGTGTCACCGTTACCTTGATGTGCCTCTTTTCAGTATAAGAAGGACTGAGTAAGAGCAACAAAAACTCAAGAAAAAGAAAGGCACAAAAAAAAAAGGCACTAGACCCTAAAGGAAACAAAGAAACCAGGCTCAAAATTATATGAAAAATAAGTGTCTTGCCTTTGCCACAATAACCGGAGCTAACCTGTTCCTTCTTCTCCCTCACCAGGCGAATTGCCGGCGTGGCTAAGAGGAAATCTCATCAGAGTCGGCCCCGGGAAATTTGACTTCGGAGACTTCACACTCAACCATTGGCTGGACGGAATGGCCATCCTTCACAAATTCCACATCGACAACGGCCAGGTGAGTCAGTGGAGCGGGTGGAGGTGTGGGCAGGTGGGTAGGTGGGTTGGTGTGCCATGTTGGGTTGGAGGGAGCAGGTTTAAGTAGAAGATGTATGATGGATGAGGGGATACTGGGAATGAGGGTAGATGGTCAGGTTATTGTTTAGTGTGTGTGTGTGTGTGTGTGTGTGTGTGTGTGTGTGTGTGTGTGTGTGTGTTTGGTAATATCCCAATGTAATGCACTGTATTTAAAGAACGCACGCACGCACACACACACACACACACACACACACACACACACACACACACACACACACACACACACACACACACACACACACACACACACACACACACCTCATTGACGTTAGTGAATGCCGTGGTAGGGAAAAGGGAAAGAAGGAGAGAGGAAACACAAAGAGTGGATGTACCGTACAAGTAACAGACATAAATCAAAGAAGAGCGAAGAGGAGGAGGAGAGGTTAGAGGTTACAGTATCAGTAGCGCCCCCCATCCCCCCCTTCTCCCCCCTTCCTCCCGCACAGGTATTTTTGTTCAGCCTCCACGACCTGGCTTCTGTGAGAGTGAAAGTGAGACGGGAGGGGTTGGGGGAGTGTGGGCGGGAGGGGTCACCCGCAGGCTCGCACCTCACACGGATCAGGGGTCTGTAGGTCACTTACAGCCCACAACTCCCCCCACCCCCCTCTCTCCCACTACTGATGAGGGTACCCGCTACTGTCACTGTCCATTGCCTCATCTAATTCCTGTCCTTATTCCTCTCTCATCATCTCATCTCATTCCTTTTATTTTATTTTTTGCTGTTTATCCTTCTATTCCCCCTTCCATATTTCCTCTGTCTAGTCTTGTCTTCTTTCACGCCTTTTCTGTTGTGTTTTCATATCATGTGGTCGTTAGGTTTATCTTCACTCTTCACTCACAGTCTTCACACCTTTTCCCTTCCCTTCCACCCCACATTTGTTTTCTTCCATTCCATTTAACTAAACCTGTTGACTTGTAATGACCACTCTCTCTCTCTCTCTCTCTCTCTCTCTCTCTCTCTCTCTCTCTCTCTCTCTCTCTCTCTCTCTCTCTCTCTCTCTCTCTCTCTTCACATATTTTATCATGTCTTTTCCCTTATTTTCCCTTCTCGTCTCTTCTCTTCATTCTTCCTTTTCTTATTTCATCCTCCACTTACACTCCGTACCTCTTAGACCTCTTACTCCACTTTCGCTTCCACTCACCTCCGCCTCCAATTCACTCTCCCATTTGTTCTCTCCTCTCTCTCTCCTCACGTGTGTTTTCCACTTATCTCCAATCATCTGTTCATTTTGGAAATTACCTCCTCTTACTCCACTTCTTTTATTCTCCTCATTCTCCTCCCACTTCCACTTGTCATCCACTTTATCCACACTGAAAATTACTCACTCCACTTGTTTTTCCTTTCTCTCATTCCACTCTTCTTATTTTCACTCCTCACACCTCCGCCAACCTACTGTTTGCACTCAAGTTTCCTCTTACTCCACTCCTTCCTTTTATTCTCTTCATCCTCCCTTCACCTCCACTTCCACTCTATTCACACTTACTCACTGTGCTTTTCCCGCTCTCTTTCTTTCTCTCTCTCTCTCATCCATTCTTGTTCTCACCTCCGCTACTCTTCTGTTCGCACTCAATTTTCTCCCACTCCTCCTCCTTTTTTTTTTATTCGTTCGCCTCAAGAGTAGCTGCGGTTTACCTGGTTGGCCCAAAATATACCTGTGTTCACTCACCTTGCTGGGTCCCGGGGCGTGGAGAACCGGACTAGAGACCAGCAACACGAGAAAGAACGTTCACTGCTGCCTCCACAAGAAGCGCTGTGTCATTTGAGAGAGAAACACAAAGGAACTCAAAGGAAAAAGAAGTAGTAGTAGTAGTAGTAGTAGTAGTAGTAGTAGTAGTAGTAGTAGTAGTAGTGGTGGTGGTAGTAGTAGTAGTAGGATATATCCTGGTCTTTATGTGAGTGTGTGTGTAAGATTTGGTGTGCTATTTAGTTTAATGTTAAAAGATGTGGGATAGTAAAAGCGAAGGTTTCTCCCCACCAACCCAGGCAGCCAGCCAGAGAGAGAGAGAGAGAGAGAGAGAGAGAGAGAGAGAGAGAGAGAGAGAGAGAGAGAGAGAGAGAGAGAGAGAGAGAGAGAATCAATATGAACTTTAAATATCTCAAACTCGTGTAACCAGAACAACAATTAAATGATACGAAATGTTACAATAGACAACCAGAGAGAGAGAGAGAGAGAGAGAGAGAGAGAGAGAGAGAGAGAGAGAGAGAGAGAGAGAGAGAGAGGGTCTAGGGGGCAAAAATCCTGCACACATTTACCTGGCGGTGATTGGTGATTGAGTAACTGGTGTGGTGCAGTCGCTTCACATAATGTTGCTTTGTTGCCACACTGAGCTTATGCACCACAGCAACCTAAGCTCCTGTGATGGCTTGAACCTCCTTGAACTCCTGCGTGACCCCTCTCTCTACTCTCTCTCTCTCTCTCTCTCTCTCTCTCTCTCTCTCTCTCTCTCTCTCTCTCTCTCTGCCTTTGTGTCCAATTCTTTCCTTTTCCTTTAATTTTCATCCTGTTGTTTTGCTTGAATTTTTTTGTGTGTCTCCTCCTCCTCCTCCTCCTTCTCCTTCTCCTTCTCCTTCTCCTTCTCCTCCTCCTCCTCCTCCTCCTCCTCCTCCTCCTCCTTCTCCTCCTTCTCTATTAGCGTCTGCCATTGGGGAAGACAGCTTGCTTTATTTACAACCCTTAAGAAAAAATATCCCCTCCTCTCAGAACGGGTTTCCTAATATTGGTGTTAATTAGAACTGAAGGTAAATTCGCCCTTGGAGAACATTTCTCCTGCCGTGGCTTCACCTTGAGGCGCGCCCTGGCCTCTTCTTCTTCTTCGTCTTTTCTTTTTTCTTCTACTTGTTGTTGATGTTGCTGCTGCTGTTGTTGTTGTGTTTTCTTTTCTTCTTCTTCTTCTTCTTTTTCTTCTTCTTCTTTATCATCATCGTCATCATCATCATCATCACCATCATCATTATCATTGTCTTCAGTATATTAACGATGATAATGATTGTAAGAAAAAGAGCATAAGGGAAATGTATACGGAAAACACACACACACACACACACACACACACACACACACACACAAACAAACACACTCCGCGCCAGACATCCTAGCAACACCCTCCTTGTCCTTCATTCAAAGTTTCACTGTTGACGTGCCCTTGGGAAGCACCTCTCCGTCTCCCTGCACTAGGTCACACGTGCTTCACCCTCATTCGTGTCGCCTGCCACCACCACGCCCCGCCACACCCACACCCTGACACACCGGGACACACCCTGATGCTCTCGTCTATCTAGAGCCTAAATGTACCAAATGTTTCATATTGTTTCTTTTTTTTTTTTTCTGTGTGTGTGTGTCGTAAGCTTTTCTTTTATGAAGTTTGGTTGATATCAGATTTTCCTTTATGAATCTTTGTGAAGGAGTGAAGACAATGGAAAGAAAAGACTCGCCACTCGTGCTTTTAAAGTTGAGGCGAAGAAATAATCTCGTGGTTTTGTAATAGGTGATAATATGAACCAACTGACACACGTGTATGCTCGGAACTTAAACACACACGCACGCTGTTCTTCCTTTATTTATTACGTCTTGCATAACCTGAAGCTCCACCCACAGTCAGAGTTCCCCCACCTTTCCCTTTCCTGTCCCACTGCCTTCATTCAATCGGTATTTCCTTAAGCTCTCATGCAGCATTCTTATCACTTTATTAGCTTCTCTTCCCCTTCTTATTATTATCTGTTTTATTCCTCTCTATCTTACATAATTTTTCTTTTATTCCCTCTTATTTCCCTTGCTCTACCTTCTCAGTCCTCTCCGTTTTCGTCTTCTTATTTTTCCTCTGCTTCTTTCACCATCACTCATGTTTACCTTTCCTTCTCTGCCTTTCTCGTTCCTTCGCGTCTTGCAACAACAACGATCCCAACTGAGCGAAGAGATAGGTATTGAGGTGGACACTGATGGGGAAACGTTGCCGAAGTAAGATTCAGTATGACGCAATCAGGTGGGAAAAAAACGAATGATAGATGGTAAATGTGACCCACGCGAGTGTGTAAATATATAGATGTATAAATGTAACTGAAAAAAAGGGAGGTAAATGTAAAAAAAAAAGGTTATTATACTCATCAGTCTTGAAGTTAAAAGGAAGAACATAAAAGATAAGCTTACTTCACGCATGTTAGTAAAAGAAAAATGTATAAATGAAAAGGAAATGAAGGAAGACAATAAAAAAAAATAAATAAAAATTCATGCTCATTAGTTTTGCGGGAAGATAAGCTGATTTTACGTACCTTGGCAAGAAAAAAAAGTAAAAATGAAAATGAAATGAAGGGAAACAATAACAATAATAATAAAAAAAAACTAATAATCTTGTTACAGATATTAATTTTTGAGGTGAAAGCTCCAAAGAAGGTGAAGTGTTGTGCTGTGTTGTGTTGTGCAACTGTGGGTGTGTTGGGACAAAAAGTGCAGGCAACGACCGACCCCAAGCAACACACACACACACACACACACACACACACACACACACACACACACACACACACACACAGTTACAATCTCACAAAATTATACTCTCTTATTCAGTCTTCCCTCCTCCCGTCCCTTCCCCTTCCTTCCCCTCCCCTCCCTTCATTAATTTCCCCCCGCCTCCTCACCCCGCTAACTTTTCCCTTCTCTTCCACCCCCTCCCTTCTCCGCCCTACCTTCCCCTGTGTGCTGGTGGGGGTGGGTGAGGGGAAGCCTGGGGGAATTAGGGAAGAGAAGCGCGGGTTGTCATTGCCAAGGTGAATGACGTCAGGAAAACACCACGCGTCACTGGGAAATAGCGGTGTGTGTGTGTGTGTGTGTGTGTGTGTGTGTGTGTGTGTGTTGGTGGGGGGGGGAGGTCCTTGAACGCATATTTATTTCCTTTGCTCATTTCCTCATTTATTTATTCACTTATTTTCTTTCACATTTACTTACCAACTTCTTCATTCACTTGTTTATTCTCGTGCTTATTACTTACTCATATCCTTGACACATGTAAGCGCATATATACACAGCTACACACTCTCTCTATCTCTCCCTCCATCATTAGTGCCGCAGTGTTTGCTGGTGAGAGCGTCATTATCTGGTACACGAGTCATTTGTGGGGGACTAACTAGCGTGTGGATTTAACTGGTGATTCTGCAGATGAGTGTGTGAGAGGAAGTGGGTGTGGAGAGAGACAGGTTTTGGGGGAGAGTTGGTGACAACGTATGTGACAATTACTACTACTACTACTACTTACTACTTCTACTACTACTGCTACTGTTACGTTCGGTAAACAGATGTGTCAGTCAGATGTGTTGGGTTTCACAGGTGTTTGTTAAAGGTCTGTGGAAATAGACACGTGTATGCAAAACAGATGAATGCACACACACACACACACACACACACACACACACACACACGTTAAGAACATGGTATTTAATCCTTCACCTTTGACACAGAAAACGAGGCATGAACGAAAACGCGCAAAAACAGACGAAGAACAGCTGACTGACCCAAAACAAACACTCCCTCTCCAGAGAAAACGGAGGAAATTTGTGGTGGACTGAAGTGAATTGCAAAGACAAACGCCTATTATTAACTCAGTCCAACTCATTATATTATCTTAAATTAACTTGCTTGCCTCGATTATTCTCTCCTCCTCCTCCCCCTCCTTTTCCTCCTCCTTCTCCTCCTCCTCCTCTTCACACCCCTGTGGTCTCAAGGGTGAAGGCCGTCCGGGTGTTTGTTGTTGAAGTGTGGATGAGGGTAGACGGCTTGACACACTCCCCTGTTGTGCATCTTTAACTGTGTGTGTGTGTGTGTGTGTGTGTGTGTGTGTGTGTGTGTGTGTGTGTGTGTGTGTGTGTATGTGTGTGTGTGTGTCCTTGTGGAGGTGTGAGTGACTGGACAGAAGACAGTTGTGGTGGTGGGAGGGTACTGATGAAGCTGGGAGGGAGGGAGGGAGGTAGGAAGAGAGAGAGGATGGAAGGGAGAACAGACTTAGTGTTACTTATAGTTAGAGAATGTCAATTATTCCTCCTCCTCCTCCTCCTCTTTCCTTGAACCTTTCTTTCCTTTTACCTCTTACTCATAGATTCCGTAGTGATAATAGAACACAGACAGCCCCGTCAGGCTCAGTAGGACTGTTGCTGTCTGTTTTCCTTTCTGTATATTCCTTTGTATTCCTCCTCTTGGTCCGAGATGTAGACCACCATGTCTCCAGGTGTCTCTTCTCATGTAATTCTTCATGCATTCACCCTGCTCTGTTCCTAATCTCACCACACATTTTCCCTTCCCTCACATGCGATCTCCCTGCTTTATTCCCAGTGTTACCATGTTTTCCCTCCCTTCAAATGCCATCATCCTCTTTTGTCCCTGATCTTCCTCTTTTCCCAATCTCACCATGTATTTTCTCTCCCCCTCCTCAGGTCACCTTCCGGTCTAAGTACCTGCGCTCGGATTCCTACAAGAAAGCGTGCATCGCCCAGCGTCCGGTGTTCACGGAGTTCGGCACACACTGCTTCCCTGACCCCTGCAAAAACATCTTCTCCAGGATGTTTTCCCAATTTGTGAGTGTGCTGCTCTTCTAGGTTTCCATTCTTTTTTTTTTTTTATGATTAATTAGTAGTGTGTGTTTTCGTTTACAGTCACGTGGTACTGAGGCGGATGGTACTCAGGTCAGATAATGCCCGAGACAGATCGACCTGAGTGCAAATAGGCCAGTTTTTTTTTTTTTTTAAATTTTGTTATTAGTGTGTTTTATTTGCTTGTTAATTTTCATCGTGTGTGTGTGTGTGTGTGTGTGTGTGTGTGTGTGTGTGTGTGTGTGTGTGTGTGTGTGTGTGTGTCCTCCATTTCTTTTTCTCTTCCTTCTGTTTGCTTGCGTCTCTCTTTACATGTTTGTTCATCAGTGTTAGTGTGTGTGTGTGCGTGTGTGTGTGTTTGTTTGTTTGCATTTCCATCTTTCATGTGTCGTGGGGCAGCTTTCAAGTCTGTGTTTGGTAACCTTCACTCACTTCTGTATTGCAGAGAGAGAGAGAGAGAGAGAGAGAGAGAGAGAGAGAGAGAGAGAGAGAGAGAGAGAGAGAGAGAGAGAGAGAGAGAGAGAGAGAGAGAGAGAGAGAGAGAGAGAGCAAAATTAATATACACCAAAAAAAGTAAACAATTGAAAAACAACAAAACACCTTCCTTATTGGCTGAAAGATCTTTTGTTTGTGGCAGTGGCAAGTTTTTATGTCTTGGGTTTACACTTCTGACTGTGACGTAGCTCTGGTGACCTTGTGCCTGCGTCTGTGAGAGTTGTAGCAGGAGGAAGAGGGGGAGGAGGAGGAGGAGGAAGGCACAGTGAGATTGAGTAGATGAATTATGTAGAACGTCCTGATTTGTGTGTGTGTGTGTGTGTGTGTGTGTGTGTGTGTGTGTGTGTGTGTGTGTGTGTGTGTGTGTCGCGTCTCGTTAATTGGATGCTTGCTGACCGCGTGCCTTTTGGATTGAGTCCGAGCATTTTCTTATTTATTTTTTTTTATTATCTTTCATGTGAAATCTTGGTTAGGTGGCGTAAGGCTCGGCCGATGATGTGGCAGTGGATGGCGTGGAGAGCTTGTGATGGGCAGAGTGGATGTGTGACTTGTGGGTGTTATTTGTCAAACCTCAGTTCTTTTCCCCCATCATCCAGTTATCCCTTCTCTTCTAAACCCCACTCAAGTACTCCTGCCTCCCTTCTTACTGGTGGTTTTGAGTGGAGTCGTGAGTAGTGACACTGGTTGAGGTTTAGTGACAATCTACCACCTGTACTACAACACTCCTTTTCCACCCGCAGGAGATGACAGACAACGCCTCCAGCAGCGTGGTTTTGATGGAGGACCAAGTGTTCGTGTCCTCAGAAACATGCTATATTAGGAGGGTTGACCCAGCCACTCTCGACACCAAGGAGAAGGTAGGTCTTGCAGCTCCGTCAAGGTAGGCTGGCAAGCAGGGTGCAGGTCACGCGGGAGGTAGGTCATGAGCGAAAGGCATCTTAGAGCAGCCGCAGGTCATCATGAAGTTAATGGCGCGGCAGGAATGCAAGCCACGATCTCACTTTGACCTGCATCACACTGGCTTGTGATTTCGTAACGACGCGTGCATGGTTAGGT
This sequence comes from Scylla paramamosain, assembly GCF_035594125.1. Lineage (NCBI taxonomy): Eukaryota > Metazoa > Arthropoda > Malacostraca > Decapoda > Portunidae > Scylla > Scylla paramamosain. The sequence goes on along the minus strand of NC_087170.1, from coordinate 21,852,489 downwards.
CTCGTACAGCGGGGACTCTGAACTCTCACACACACACACACACACACACACACGGCCAGCACATTCCAGTCGCGTCCCAGCCTGGAATTCGAGTCCAGCTACCACACGGAAGGTGGTTGTCCAAGCGAGTGCGCGGGTAACGTGAAACAAGGCTAAGTATTCCACGCTTCACAGGTGTTCGTACGTTTTTCCCGCCAGTTTGGAAGAGTCGCTCACGGTGTTCTCTTGCACCTCTTCTCTTTTTTAATTCACGCCTCTTTTTCGTGTATCGCCTCCTCTTCCTCTTCCTCCTTGTCCTCCTTTTCCTTTTATATTTGTTTCCTTATTTTCTGTTTTCTTTTTATCTCGTTTATTTTTATGCTTCCTTCCTTTTACACTCCCTTTCTTTCTTTTTCTATTTCTAGTTCTTCCTCTACTACCTCCTTCTCCTCTTTGTCCTCACCCTCGTCGCTCTCCTCACCGAACGTTAATCTCAGCACCGAAGTATATCAAGACCTCCGCAGAACCTCATAAGGCAGCCGAGCAAACTCTAAGGAGGTAAAATTGTTCGCTGTGTTAGGCGGTGAGTCAGGGGCACCGAGATGAGATGAGAGGTGCCGCGGCGTCCCCAGCAAACCGAGGGGGGAGCAGTGAGTGGCTTTGGCCTCAGGAGCTGCACACGCCAAACTCCCAAATTACCATATTATTTATCTTACCAACTTTGAAGTCTGCGGGAAAGTTTGGTCGCATATTTTTTTTTTTCTTTTTGAGGCTTTTGGACTGATGGTGGTAAATTTACGAGTAGGTAAGTTAGTAGGCAGGCAGGGAGGTTGGTAGGTAGGTGTACTTTGTTGTTATCGTCAGGAAAGTGTGGATATTATACAATGTTCAGGAGGTTTGATGAGTATTTGGAGTTTTGTATACTGACAGCCATGCGAATAGGTATTTAAGTAGGTAGTTGCGTAGATAGATGTGCCTTGATGTGTACTGACTGCCATGGAAATAGGTAGTTAGTTAGATTGGTAGCTGTGCTTTGGTGCTGTCAGTAGGAAATCATAAACATGGAAGCTGTTAAAATAATTACATGAACTTTTGAAGCTTTGTAAACAGACGGTGACGCAGGTAGTGGCTATCTACATGCTGCCGTTATAAGACTGTAGCTTAACTTGGCCACAGCTGCATTAGGGAAGGGAAAGTAACCTGGTGAGTCTATGAAGGTTATACACACAGAGAGAAGTAGGCAGGCTCACGTCTTGGTGCCATCGTTTGTACTTTGACCTGTGCTGGGAGGCGGACACACCAGGACGCGGGTCACATGAAAGACGAGTTGGGTACGAGCATCCCCCCAACACACACATACACATAAGCACTTCGGAAGATTCCCCTTATTAACTGATGGCATTCCTGGCGTGTCCTTGCTCCATTGGGCGGGAAAGTACAACACTAACATATTTCATACCCTGTCATCCTCTAGCTGTACTGAACATACTCGTACCTCCGTCATATTGGTGCCAGGATATACGTTTCTCTGACCTTAAAAGTGGTTAAACTCAGCACCATAAAGGAACAGAGGAGACGCAGAATATTGATTAAGGTGGAGGAGTCTCGTCACCAACAGTTCCCTCCAGCTACTAAACCTCCCGATAGTATTCTCACTTTACCGTACGACAATCAGGTGTTGCCGCGCTCTTTCTGGTCTGAGGCACACTAACGATTTCTTATTTCTATGTCATCTTTTATTTGTAATTTCTTGGCTACATTTACATTATTACACATATATTCTTCCTTCATGTCTTGTGCCTCAACCTTCGTCCCTTTACATTTTTCTGTCTTAATTTTCTTCTTTCCTCCTTTTATAGTCTTTCCTCATGTGTTGTCTGTCGACTGCTCCAAAACTTCCTGACCTCCATGTCCGTGTTTCCTCACATCCTTTTCTTCTTTCTTATCTTCTTGTTTCGTTCCTCTGTTTTCTGTCATGCTTCCTTGTTTTTTTTTTCCTCTGGTCCTTCTCCTCTCAGTATTTTTATATCAACTCTTGTTTGTCCTTTTGCTCCCTCTGCTTTTCCTGCTGCTGCTACTCCTCCTCCTCCTCCTCCTCCTTCTCCTCCTCTTCCTCAAAGTCACAAGCACCAATGCGCCACCGTCGCCACCGCAGCCTCTATCACCTCCCGTGCAGCGCAGAGCAAGAAAGAGCGAGCCATTACTATGCGCGTCACACTCTTATCGCTCACCTTACTCGCGACACTGCACCGCCTCTCACAGAAATGCTTTGCTCTCTCATCACGATTATTTTCAAAGGCCACAGAGATGATTGGCCGGGTTCTCAAGAGTGTTTTTCCAGTTAATACTGTAGAAATCTTGTTAATCTATCACTGGAACTATTAAAAATACCTTTAAAAATCTGTGTAACTTCAACTACGTACATAGAGCCTCTTGAAAATAGCGAAGGTGCGGCGCAGAAGTGTTTCAGAATAAGGTCAGGACAAGCCACGCCGGTGACGCACCCTTCACAGGAACTTATCTGATTATTGCGCTGGCATATTTTTGGCTGACGAAGACCATCGATCACTGAGGGACTATGAACACCATTTTTATGATCACCAAGGGGGCCATCCATCAGGGAGGAAGATAATTGGTCCTGAGCCATTAAGGAGGTAATTGCTCACCACCTTGATTTATCACGCCACTTGATTATTAATATCGAGAGGACGCCTTCCAGTCAGCAGACACTCGGAGCTTCTTCTGATTCACGACAGACACGTAAATTCCGTCCTTGCTCTTTTCTTAAGAACCAGTGCACGTGACGACACTGAGAAAGATGCAAGACAACACCCTTGATCTAAGCGTGTCGGTTCTTCTATATGTCCACATGTCATCCTTGTCCATAAACTCGTCTGATCTTTTAAATATTCCTACTGACGGCACTGTAAACTTGATAACTGAGTCTATTCCAGTCATGTTCAGTAGTAACCTATTTGAAAACCAATATCTTCATGTCTCTTTCTCTTTTTGTCAAGTCCTATATGTAATTTCATCTTATTTTCACCAGTAAGAATAGTCCTTCCGTCATTTTCTCCCTTGTAAGCCAAGCGAGGCGTGTCCCTGTCAGCCCCACACCTGTTAACAGAATGCACATCTCACCTTGAGCCGCAGCGCGTGTCCGGGATGCTGGAGCAGGGGAGCACTGGGGCTGTTGGGTGCTGGCCAAGGCTGCTCGCGGTGGGAGAGGAGAGGAGAGGGTCTATCTCAACCGGTTATTTCTCATTCACTTGAAAAACTCAAGGACAGGCAGCTTTGCTTTTTTCCACTCCTCCGTTATTTTCCGCAATCCACTCGTTCGGTCTCCACCTAACTCTAGCAGTCGTCCTTCTCTCTACGGCCATATAAGTACCTCCACGCTTCCACCTATTGTTCTGTCCATCCACCTCCTTCACTTCTTCCACTTAGACTTTTGTCCATCTGCTTTCCTCCCCTTCTTGCACTGACTTCTATACATCTACCTTCCCTTCTTCTACTCACTTTTGTTCACCCCACCAATCCCTTCAGCCACTTGCTTCTGTGTATTAACCTGCTTCTGTTCATTTAACTCTCTGCTTACTCCCCCATGTACCAACACCACTCTTTCATCTCTGCCTGATTTCCTTGGCAAAGAAACAGTATCTTAACGGGAAGAACTATGACGTGTTAACTCAAGGTTGCACATGTAGAGACGTAGTGGCAAGGCAGTGCGCAGTGGTAGGTGGTGGTACCAGGTGGTGATGGTGGTGGCTGGTAGAGAGAGCAATAGAGACAATGATGGCTTATGTTTCGTAGTGTTGGTAATGGCGGAGGAAGGATAACGCGTCTGAAGATGGTTAGCGAGGCAAGGTAGAGGTGATGGTGATAGGGTGAGGGTAATGATGATGAGGGGTAGCGTTGAGATATGTGAGAAAGATGGTCAGTGGTGGTGATGGTGGTTGCGGTGAGGGTAGTAGTAGTAGTGGTGGTGGTGGTGGCGGTGGCAGTGCCCTCGACCTTCATTGCTGGAATACGTGTAGCATTAAACTGAGAAGGAAGTGTTTCGTCCTGTTGTAATTACGAGTATTCTAATAACCCTCAACACACGCGGAAGGTGTAGCAGAAGGGCAGCAGTTAGTTCTGACAATAGTAGTAGTAGTAGAAGTAGTAGTAGTAGTAGTAGTAGTAGTAGTAGTAGATTCCTTGCTGGTCATTTGCCTCATGTTTTAATATGGTAGCATTTGGTGGCTTTGTCCTCGCCCCACCCCCCCCAACAGCCCAGCCCCACGGCACAGGACACACACACACACACACGGTCTAACCCACAACAAGGATACTACGCCGTTCTGCATGCCAACACTAACACATCTACAAGTACCAACACACTACGCCTTCCTCACTACTACCTCCTGAACCCCCGAGTGAGACTTTACGGGAAGAAACAAACTGACACTTTAATGAACCTGTCTTCCAAGATTCATAAAGGAGGAATGACGTGAAGTTGAAATGAAAAAAAAAGAAAAAATCACAAGGAAATGACACTGTAGATCGTTCAAGGTTATCGTATTCGCTGTATTAGTTTCCCTGGCGCATTTTATCATCGCTATCAACATTCATGACTCCACTGTAGGTTATGGAGTTTCAGAAGCACGCCAGTTTCTATACAGCCACCGTGGAATGAGGGAAACACTAAATATGCAGTGAAGTAGAGAAGTATTAGTGGTTAGCTCTGTGTGTGTATGTGTGTGTGTGCGTGTGTGCATATGTATGAGGTCGGCAACAATGACCTATTGAATTTCCACTTTCCGGAATTATTAGATATTGAATTGGTATCCGGCGAGAGTGTAGCAATCAGTCGTGGGTGTGTTTAATGGAGCGACGCTGTGAGTGGGAGTGTGAGGTTATCAACGCTAACAAACACCTCTTGCTAATTACCGTGTGCTTGTGTGTTGAATGTCTCTTAATGGTTCCACTGTACACAATATAATACTCTCTCTCTCTCTCTCTCTCTCTCTCTCTCTCTCTCTGTTAATGGTAAGACAGACGGACACAATAGCTACGTTCTGAACATGTTTGCGGACGATGCCAAACTAATGAAGCAAATTAGAGAGATGTTCATTGTTGCTCGGAGCTGCGGGAACAACGCTCGGGGAAGACTGGAACTAATTTTGAATGGTAAATAGTAGTAATAAAAAAAAAAAAAGGGAGGATGAAATGTAAAACAGGAAATAATGTTTATGTGATGCAAATATATTCAGCTTTTGAAAACAGCAACACCGGCATCTGGAATTATTTAGTGGCGGAAATGGTTTGAGGAGCGTATGTGCACCTCATGAATTTTTAATGAAGGTGAATAACAGTATTTATGAAGGCAGGACAACATGAGCTTACCACTGCACGGCCTGCATGTTGGAACTAGAGAAATCCACACACACACACACACACACACACACACACACACACACACACACACAGAGGTACTTGCAGTTATATATATAAGTCTAAAGAAACAGAAGGAAATCTAAGTTTGTCCAAAGTAGATAAACATTTTAAGAAATTATAGAAAGAAAACCTAAGCATTTCAAGCACAAATCTTTACCCATGTGTACTAAGTTATATTAATTTGTAGATAAATATTTTCACTAAGCATTTCCAGCATAAATCTTCACTCCGTATGTGTACTAAGTTGCCTTCTTCCCTTCAGGTCGACCTCAACAAACTGATGAGTGTCAACTTTGCCTCCTCACACCCCATCACTGACTCCACGGGCACCACCTACAATCTTGGCTGCTCCTTCCTCAGCGGCCCCAAGTATCACATCGTGCGCGTGCCGCCCTCAAACAACTCCCACAATCTCACAGGTACGTGCGTCACTCGTGTATAAACTCCACACAAGTAAATTTGCTTTACTCGTGTGTAATTTCCAACCAAGTAAATTAAGTAAACTCCACCCGCGAAGCTTCATCCATTTGAATTTCACCAAAGATAATTCTCCTCGCGATGAATTTCCTAACCGAACGTAACCTAACGTAATGTGTCATGGGAGGATTGTTAGAGGAGAAATGCAGTGAAATATTCGTGAGGGAAGCTTACCTGTGTGAAATGGACGGTTCACAGCGTGGATGAGTGTGCTGTCAGCAGGCCCGCTGCTCCACGGGAGATTACACTTTGCTGATGTCAGGATCTCTCTCTCTCTCTCTCTCTCTCTCTCTCTCTCTCTCTCTCTCTCTCTCTCTCTCTGTAACTACCACGAGTTACCTCGTGTTTGGCGTTGATTGGTGAATCATTGGTATGTACATCCTTGACCCTCCACTCATTGCCGTTCACTCACTCTGTCAGCCACTCACTCTTTCTTATCCTGGCATCCTCCGTCCATCTCTCAGCCTCTGGCAGCCCCTGACCTCTCCTCTCCTCCCCCGTCACAGGATCAGACCCCTGGCTCAACGCCAAGACGCTGTCCACCATCAGCTCCAGCTGGAAGGCGTGCTACGGTTACTACCACAGCTTCGCCATGAGCGAGAACTACGTCGTGTTTCTGGAGCAGCCGCTGCTAGTCAGTACCCTCAAGCTGGCCACTGCACAGCTCAAGAGCCGCTCTCTCAACGACTGCTTCGAGTGGCACCCTCAAGAGAAGGTGAGAGAGGCTAATGGCACTTGTGGAGTGCCTAGGGAGAGCTGCTGAGGGTGGTAATCAGGCTTTCCTCAAGTGGGCTATGTGACTAAGTTGGTCATAGCGCTGAGTCAGGAGCTGATCGCGTCCTTCATCCCGCAGGTCAAGTTCATCGTGATCCGCAAGTCAACAGGCGAGGTGGTGAAGACGCGCTACGTGAGCGAGGAAGCCTTCTTTGTGTTCCACCACGTGAACGCCTACGAGATAGACGACAAGCTGGTGGTGGACGTGGTGGCGTACCCACGGCCTTCCATCATCGAGAAGTTGTACCTCAACAAGGTGAGGATGAACCAGTACAGCAGCGAGGACCCCCCGCAGCTGAAGAGGTTCGTCCTGCCTCTCATCAGTGACCGCGACCTGCAGGTGAGGATTAGATGGAGTGTGGTGTCGTTACCCTGCTCTTTGTTCTGTCTCATCTTTAAGTTCCCTATTGACTCTTCCCCCGTTTCCTAATATTTCTTTTTTTCCTGGCAGTATCATCAAGCTTGAAATATTTACTTCTTGTCTATCTTTTCCTTGTATCTCCAGTGCTTGAAGGAAAGTGTTATAATTATGGTGTTCCTAATGTTACTTCTACTGGTGACTTTAACTTGACAGTTTCCGTGAATGTCTTGAATGTATAGTAATGAATGCCTCTCTTACAGAATGCCCATGACGGAGAAGAGTTGGCTTCTCTTCCCAACTGCTCCGCCTCGGCAGTGAAGGCGCGTGGCGGTCAGAGCGGCGTCTATGTCAGCCTCACAGGGGCAGGCATCGGCGAGCCTGGCTTTGACATGCCAGTGGTCAACAAGAAGTACACGGGACAGCAGTACCGCTACGTGTACGGCACCGGCGGGTACGACCAGGGATATTTCAAGAACGCGGTAAGTCTTCCCTCGGGTAGAAATTGCGGACGGTAGATCGCTCGTCCAGGATTTTTAGCAGCACATGATCCTCCTCCTCCCGATGGCTTAAAGACTTCACTCAAGTCTGCAAATTGCTGCTCGCTGAGACGCCAAGAAGCAGAGCTTTTAAAAGACTGGACGTTTGATGTCGAGCAAGTGAATATTGATATCGTCAGGGCGATATCACTATGCAATATTCAATCTACTTTCATGGTAAGGTCAGTACTCGTAAACTGCAGCTGACAGGCATATGCATTGTGATTCAGAGCTGTCAGTTGAAGTCTGGATGAGCCTTGAAGCAGGGGATGTGAAGAGCAGGGTTGTCTCATCGGAAGTAATTGATAACACGATCGCTCAGTAATAAACAAAATATTACTCTGCATCGACATGCCATTTGGTGCCGGTAACCAACCAGCCTCCGTGCGGAAGTAACTTTTCCACGGTGAAGGTCAAAGCGGTGATGCACATACGTCCGGTAAAAATAAATGTGTGTAATTTCTAAAAATGTCAAGAAGCATCGTGTTCCATCTGCTTTAAACGATTACAAATCGCGTTATATAACTGACGAAACAGATTTGTGGCGAAGAAATACCACAGTGATTGCTCGCCAAATAATCCATGACCCAATATTTACTCGTGGCATTTTAGGAAAACAGAAACCTTTTGGAAGCCTAAAACCTGCTGTAAATTCCCAATTTTTGCAGATAATATTCTTGACGTTACATTGTTTGTATGAAGTATGTGTTTTTGTAAATTTGTCTTAAGGAAATTAATAAGTATTACTGTGCCTAGACACTGCTAATTGCTAATTGATATTGATAATACTCTAGCACGTATTATATTGATAATGTACCCATTCGCCTACGTCTCTAACACCTACACCAGCACCATCACCACTACCAGTAAGTTTCATCACAAATTCACAATGACATAAGCATGAGTATGAACAGTAGACGACATCCTATTGTATTTCCTTCTCCACAATTCATCCTCTCAGCTGTCCCTCCTCATTCAACCCATTACTCACCTCCACTCGCTCCTCAGATCTGCAAGATGGACGTGGAGACGGGACAGTCCTTGGTGTGGCGAGGCACCGAGCACCAGTACATCGCCGAGCCCACCTTCGTGCCCTCGCCTGACGCTATCGACGAGGATGATGGAGTGCTGCTGCTATCCGTGGCTGACGTACGCAAGGGCGCTCCGGACTTCCTGCTGGTGGTGGACGCGAAGACCATGGAGGAGATTTGCCGCGCCACCATAGACGCTCCTTTACCCTGCAGCATTCACGGCGTCTTCCTCCCTGATAGATACTAGCGAAGGAGACCATTTAGTGTGGGAGGCGGTTGTATTAAATTGTTCGATTATACTGTTGCCTGCATTGTGATTCGCTTGTAATTCGCGAGTTCGTGGCTTGATGATGCGCTGTGTTCTGGGCGTGATTGCATCGCGGCCCAGCACGTGTGTGTCTTGCCGCGGCCTTCGCCCCAGCTGCTCCGACTCGAGTGGCGGGGCGATGTCAAAGCTGTGATGATTATTGTTATGAATGTTGTTGCTACTCGCGCCCCTGTCTGGCCCGACGCCCCCTCTTCTCTCTCTCTCTCTCTCTCTCTCTCTCTCTCTCTCTCTCTCTCTCTCTCTCTCTCTCTCTCTCACACACACACACACACACACACACACACACACACACAGACTGTCATCATCTATCTTCTCCATCTCGTCTTTTTTCAGTTTCAGTTGTTCACCTTATCTTCTCACTCAGCTTCATAATCATCTGTACCTCCCACAAATTTCGTGTAGGAGTTGTTGAACATGACAATCACTTCTCGGGCGTCATCTCAACCTTTCCTAAACCCTCGGCCAGACTAGGGCGCGACGAGTTAGGTCCACAGAATGCTGCACCGGGTAAAGAAGAGCCTCCAGGCATCCACGTCCACTTGGAAATAGGTTTTGGTCACAAACACAAATCAGAGATGGAGGTTGGGAGAAGAAAACGAATCGTCTCATCCTGACTGGGGAGACTAAAACCATAAGTTTCTATAAACTATATTATAGGCTGAAGTGAAACAATATTGAATATGAAGACAATGTTTCTAGAAGACTTGTGGAGGAGATAGTGTTGCGGTCACGGACTTCCTGAGAAGACCAGTGACCAACAACACACGAATCTTCCCGGAAGTCTTCACGCTGCTGTTGCTTGGCAGCTTCCTTCTTCGCCTTCTGCACGTCATCTTGGCTGACATAGATTATTGGAGCCGTGCCGCGACCCGGACGTGGGCGAGACAAGGCACGACATTTTGGGCATTCCGAGGTGACGCGGGTGGCCGCGTGTGGCAGGCTACCCGTCCAGTGGCATTATTGTGTTGAGCCTTGCAGCAGCCAGTCAGCCCGGGACTGTCTGATCGCCACCTTCCCGGAGATGACTGGCTGGCGACGCAACACTCGCCTAGTGAAGCTTTTGCTTATTTCATTTATTTATATTTCTTCTGCATCTCTTCTTTAATGTATTTAATTATTTTTTTAATGTTATTTCTATCTTATAAAAGATCTTTATAAGCAACTTCCCGGGAATGTGACGCGCCAGGACACAGCCGCGCCTGTCCCCGCCGGTCCGCACCGCAGGGCTGAGGCGGCAAGGCGACCTACTGTTTTGGCTCACCGCGCCCCGCCTCGCCCACACGCCCGCAGTGTGGGCGTGTGGGCGAGACGGGGAGCGGGAAGGGCATTATATGGCTCTCTCCCGCCGGGGACACCCTTGCCCTGAGGTGTTTAGGGATTGCGGTGCCCTGCGGGAGGGACGCCTTCGGGAGGGCTAAAAAATTATAATAAACGCAGTTGTCAAATACACATGAGTTTGGCTAACCTGCGCACGCCATCCTTGTTAGGCTGATGGTTGCATGCAAGGCTATGGACTTTGTGTGATAATTCTTCCTGTTAGTTTAGTCACCATTTGTTGCATCTCATCATCTCCCACAACCTACCGGTCATGTGCGCTTCACCACGTCATCACCAACACCCTCCCATGCCCAGTGTGCGGCCGTGCGATCTTACTGTGGTGGTGCCGTAAGTCAGTCACTTCATCTTCTCCCCTTCAGTCTCTTCAAAGGAAGCTTAAGACTCCTTCTAGCTTCCTTATAGACACCGCCACCACCACATCACCATCTGCTTCGACACCACCTCCTACGTGATTAACAACGCACCCTGACTGCGAGTGAAGTGTGGCCCAACAAGTTCCTCTGGGGGGAGTCACATTGGGGTGAAGGGAGATGTTACGTAGGGATGTTAAATTAGCTGATCCCATTTTTTCCACTCTTCTGCTCGGAGGATGTAGAGAAGGAAGAGGAGGAGGAGTAGTATTAGGATGAGGGGAAGTATAGGAGGAGAGGAGAAGGTACGAGGGAAACACTACCTGGGGAAGGAGGGGAGAGGAAACAGAAAACGGAGGTGAGTGAAGGCGTTATGATTTCCCCAGTCTGGCTGCAGCAGTGGTCGAGGAGGGTGTTGCCACGCGGGCCTCCTCATGCCGTACTGAACCTCCCACTTTATCTCATTTCGCCCAGGTTCTCCCCTCCCCCTCCCCCCGCCTGGGATAGCCTTGCAGTGCGCCGCGGGTCGGGAAGGCGGCACTGCTCCTGTTATTGTGGTTTGTGAAGTGGAAATGTTTGTTCTTTTAAATAATCCTTTGAGTAAAATGAAATATGGGTCCGATGAGTGTTGGTGAGGCGAGACTTGGTAAAGAGTAAAGTTATTTATCTCTTCATTAGTATTAAACCAGTGAACATTATGTTAATTCAGATGATAACTGGAAACGCGCTGTAAAAATAAGTGTTTTTACATAAAGAAGTCGGAGTAAGTTTTGTGTATAAAGAAAGCAAGTAAATAAATCAACACCTTAAATCAAATAAATAAATTATGCAATACCAAATGAAATAAATACCCGTCATCACAAATAACCTTTCAACTCTCAGAGGAAAATTATAAAAACATCGAGGTGTTAGCATGGCGGGTAAATAAAGAAATATTGCAGTCTGATCTCTATCCCTCCCGGTTATTAATGATGTGAGTGAGTGAGGCGAGGCGAGGCGAGTGTCGCTGGCGGTGATCAAACAAAGCCTTCAGTCCTCTGGCGCAAAAAAAAAAAAAAAAAAAAACGAAAAGTCTGTTGTTGGTCTTTGCGGTCTAATCAAACTTATCTAATTAATCTCCGCGAAAATTTAACGAGTAAAGAAAGAAAGGAAGAAGAATCATAGACGAGCGTCGGTGGGATGAGAGTGAGCGAAAACGTGTGGAAAGAATCGCATCTGAGCGTTCGATGATGAGAGGAAAGGCGAGTGAAAGTTTTCGTAATAAGGTTTAGAAAAATAAGTGGTAGGGACGAATGAATTAAGGAAATTTATGGCTGTGGGCAAAGTGGTTTCTTTCTGTTGGTGACGGAGGCGCTGCGCTTCCCGGTGGCTGCTTCTTGTGTCGTCGCGGACTGGAGGACTGGAGGGCTAATTGGTGCAGACCGGTGAGGAACTTGTGCAGGTGATGGAGTGTGACGCCAGGTAGCAGGCTGGGATCAATTACCTGCTGACCGGCCACACCCCGCGGTGCTCCGGGGAAACTTACAGAATCACGTCTCTCTCATTTTGGCGGATCAAATTTTTTTTCTTTTTTTTCTTCACTCGTCATTAAATTCATATGCTTCATTGTTATGTAGGTCATTACTGTCGCGGTTAATCATTTTGCACTTGCCTTGCTTAACCTGACCTAATCTAATCCAACCTAATATAATCTGACTTGATTTAAATGTGTCTAATCCTATGTTAACCTGACAACCTCACCTGACCTAACGTAACCTAACTGACCTGACCTTCCCTAACTTAACCTTACCCAAGTGCCACATATAATATCCTGACTCATTTGTTATAAAAAAAAGAAAAGAAAAAAACAGAAAATAATAACAGGCGGCAATGACATACGTACGTAACAATGAAGGTATAAAAATAAATGCTCCTTAGCAGATAAAAAATACGTTTTGGTATGTCAGAGTGAGACGGTTGTACTTGTTTCTGTAATAACACCGCGACGCCCATCCCAGGCTTTCCGTACCTGCTCACACCTACCCATCTGTCAGCACCTTCAGGAAATTTACCACCACCACCACCACCACCACCACCACCACACTTCACCGACAGCGAGGGAACCACCAACTGCCATCATAACTCAGGTAAAGGGAAAAAAAATAAAATAAAAAAAGATATACGGTGTGTACTTAGAAAATAATAAAGGGGTAATCATGCTCCTGTTTACCTTCGTGATGTGTTTGCGTGCACTAATTAGGATCTTGCTGGACTAAATTAATGACTTTCAGTGTTTAAAAAAATTCCTAAACTCTCGCCTCACTTCTCTATTTTGCGGGCGGAAAGCTTCATTTGTTGTCCTTTGTGATGCTTCCCGCAAATCTCTCTCTTTTAACTAATTTGTTCTCAGAGGAAAAACTTCAGGTGTTGTTCTTTGTGAAGTCTCCTCAACTTTCTGTGTAGCTTGTTTGATCTGGAGGAAAAAAAAAAGGTTTAGGTGTCAGTTGCCTTTTTTGTGGTGTGTGTGTGTGTGTGTGTGTGTGTGTGTGTGTGTGTGTGTGTGTATGTGTGCGTGCGTGTGTGTGTTTACCTACTTGTATGTATGCAGGACTGAGTCGAGCTCGTAATGTCATGTTTTTAATGCCAAATCATCATATTTTCCTTTGAATTTATGCTCAGTATTTTGTTTGCAAACTGCATTTAGTAATGCAGTTCACCAGTATATTGCTGTGTGTATGTGTGTGTGTGTGTGTGTGTGTGTGTATGTGTGTGTGTGTGTGTGTGTGTGTGTGTGTGTGTGTGTGAGATGAAGATGCTTCCAGCCTCACATGTTCACTTCCTGGAGGCGCGGCAGGCACAGGTGAGTGGCTCCACTCCTCACTTCTAACACGAACGAGTGATTCCCTTTAAGTTCAGAATGTTTTTGTGCACGTATAGGTTGAGATTAAGTCTTTACTACACTTGCGTCAATAGCTGCAGAGTTTTCAGCGCCCTGTACTTTTTTCCTTCCCTTTCCGGAATGCAGTCTGAATATGCAAAGCACTCAGCGCTGCCTTCTGAGTATTTTTCCCTCGTATTCGGTAAGATCCTTTATATAAGCTTGCCCCAAGAACGTTCCACCCACCTTCCCTCAAAGCAGTCTCATAATAGAGGTTAAGTTGCTCTGAGCTGGATTGGCTGAATAAAGTTAGATAGGACTGGCATTTCAGTAGGCATTTTTTTTTTATTTGGTTTTTGTTGCCTTTGGCCAGTGTCCTTCCTACATGAAAAAAAAAAGATAAAATTGTGCTTGAAAAATGTATTAAGTTACGCTGGGTGAGAATCCATCATGTGAGGAACTCTTCTGGCTAGGTTGAGTTTGGCTGGGAAAGTTTATCGAGTAGGAATTATTTGGGATGAAATTTTTTTTTATAGAATACTTCACTTGTATCGAATATCCATAGTAACCCTTTTACCCACATACTGGCTGGCCCCTGTGTGCGTGTGTTTGTGTGGTGGTGAGAGATACGAGGGCCGGGGAGCGCTGGCGTGAATACAGGGCCGCTTCACCCTCACTGCACCCTCGCTCCTCGTAAATTAACACCCTTCTTTATGGAACCCGGCAAGTGGAGTTTACCTTGTCTGCTCTGAAAAAAAAATGGTCTATCGTAATTCCAGATCGAGCAGAGATATATTGTGAGGCAGGAAAAGCTCGCTACTATACGGGTCCTGTCTGTGTGTAAAGCAATACTTAACGTTTCTTTCTTTGATTCGAGAAGTTATGTGTACGCTATTTATTCAGAAAGAGCAAGTACCTAAATAATTATTAATATTTTCTTCTTTTATTCACCAGACCGACACGGACGTCAAGACTTGTTAGTGTTTGTAGTGGAAGGCTTACGAGAGGATTCAATCAACACAAGGTACATGTGAGGCATTAGTCTATTCAGCGGCAGAGGGTGAAGTATGCAATAACGCAGATAGGCAGGATGGCGGCAGAAAAAAAGGCTATTATATTTTCCTTGCCGGTGACCTTAAAGAAGAGCATCCCTAACAGTGGAGAGGGGAGTGATGTAGAGACTCGCGGATCAGGCAGGCAAAGCGGCAAACCAAGAACAAGACCAGCAAGTGAGGATTGTTCCGATGACACAAAGAATCAGTCGGTTCCCAGCAGACCTTGAGGCACGTAATGGTGTGCGGGTGTTCCATTCTTCGTTAGTGGAAGTGGTGCAGGACTGACCACGAGTTACCGCCAATTAGCCAATCAGAAGTCAGTATTCATCTTGGTTAGGACAATTTTACTGAGTGTAGGGAGATGAAGCACTGGAAAAATTGAATAGGATAATCTAGAAGTATTTTTCTTTACTAAATCTTTATGAAGTAATCAATACCATAGCATGCCATTGTTTTCATGCGAGATTTTTCCTTGTCCTAGTTTGTGACATCTATTGCTATTGTGTCATATTTTTTTTTCATGTTATTTTCCATATTAGTGATGAAAAAATATCAGTGAAGGAAAGTTTCGCTCATATATGATATTCGAAATAAGAGAGGAGGTGTGTATGATATTGGTTCAGGGACGAAGTTATTATTGTGCTGAATATCAATGAGTTTCAATTAGTGATGTGTTTTGTGTACTGTATATTTACTGCTCGACACGCGAAACATAAATATCTACAGAGAGAAATAAACTTTTTTTTCTATCATTAGGACGCGAATGGATTTGCCACGAGACTTTTTCCATTATATACTTATCATTTTATTCCTATATATAGATTGCAAGCAGTTCACACACGTCAGATTTGAACGTACGAAGGTTTGTCTGTCTAGCAAACTGAGCTTTCCCTAACCTCCACCCACACCGCCCCCCTCAAAAAAAAAAAAAAAAATAAATAAAATAAATAAAAAATAAATAAATAAAATAAAATAAAAATAAAAATAAAAAATAAAAAATGAATAAAATAAACAAATAAATAAGTAAATAAATAAATAAATAAAACAAAATAGATAAATAAATAAAATAAATAAATAAGTAAAATAAACAATATAAAATCAACAAATGAAATAAAAGATAAAATAAACTCTCTCTCTCTCTCTCTCTCTCTCTCTCTCTCTCTCTCTCTCTCTCTCTCTCTCTCTCTCTGTCTAAAAAAAAAAAAAAAAAACACACATTGAATCAAAACAGTTTCCCCGTAGTGACTTTTACAGCTTCTAGCGACTTCTCGGTAACTCCAGCTTGTTTGAAAAATTGCTCAACCAACCCAAATTCATTGAAAACATTTCGCCTACTGTAACTTTTATCAGTAAGGGCCATTCAGCCACGCAGTGTAACAAGCAGTGTGGCAGTGACAAGCCTTGGCAATACTGCGTGGCTGGGGTTGTTATACTTACGAAAATATAAGAGTAAGTGTTAAAGCTAGCGGGGCTGAAACAGGCAAGGAGGTGGTTCACACACACACACACACACACACACACAGTAGAAAATGTTCCTCAGACATGTTATTTTCTTATTGGTCATTGTGTAAAGCCTTGGTGTGCACCTGTCTGAAATGATGAACTGAGCAGCTGACGCGCCACTTATCTGCTGCGTAGATACAGGCATACATAGTGGTAGGGTGAAAGGAGGAGGGAGGAGAGAGGGAGAGGCAGAGGATATAGCCGGGGGAGGAGAGATACTGCGGAGGATGTAGGGCATTGGGAGGGTGGGGGGAAGGAGGGGCGTAGCTAAACATAACATTTTAAGTCTTCATGATTCTTGTGCTGAAAAGAGTAGATCCTATTGTTCACAGACTCGTGTACTCTCCAGCACATAAACATCCGGTGATTGATTTAGTCGCGGCCAGAACGGGGTCACGACTCCTAATGGCAGCGCGGCACACTCAGGTCATGTTCCGCCCATAACCCGCCTGCAGGTTCGAGCTTTTGAGTGAGACAAGTTTCGTGAACCTGAAGCATGACTCACTGCCTCCCTGCTCCTCCCATCCCCGCCTCGCCCACAGCCGCCAGGCGTGTGAGCGTCAGGCTGTCTCTTCCCAATGACTTGCTTCTTTATACGACGCCGCCGTATGTTTGCATTAATTAGATTCTAACTTTTTAGGCGTGGGTGTTCCACATTTGTAGACGTGGCAAGACTTGCAAGGTTGAGGCAAGTCGTTTTTGCCCAAGGCCGAACCATAATAATGTTTATGAGGAAATTAACGGAGCTATTCACACGAGACGGGACTTTAAGTGACGCCAGGCGTGAGTGGCAGGACCGTGGGAACCGGAGCTTAATATCTATCTGAGCTTGATGCTGAAATTTTCATCTTAGTGTAATCGGCGGATGTTCCGTGGAATCTGGACAGCTACTTCTGTTGTTAGAGGGATCTGAAATGGAAGACTATGTTTCAGGATTCTGTACTTTCTGTTAGTTCCACAGACCACGTGAAGCCGCTTGCGCACTTGCTTGTACAACACAGCAGCAGCAATCTTTGCTTCTTCCACCTTCATAACAAGAATGGGATATGTTGGTGGCGTGTCCCGTGGCCAGGAGGAACACTGACGCACCACAAGTCTCTGCTAGCGCTGCCATGCTGGCGTCGTGGTTGGGGGCAGGATGGAGGGAATACATTGCCTGCACGCTGAGTGGCGCATCACTCTTTCCTGTAGCGCCATTATGATCTCTTTGAGTATAAAGAAAGAAAGAAAGCAATCCCTCCGCTTCCTTCCCTGTATCTTGACCTGCCCAGCAGCAGTAAGCAGTGCATCACACACTGCAGGTCACGTACCCATTTCTTCCTGGCGAGGCCTGAGTGTCATGTCAGCCTGGCCCACTTGGCGTAGAGAAAGTGTCCTGTCAGGCTGGCGTGTCGGGTGGGGCCTAGACGTGCTGGCTGACGCGGCAACCTTTGTTCCACCCGGAGGGTGAGTGTGCTGGTGACGGGATTACTCTGAGCCTCCAGTGCCGTGTGTTGCCCTGCCCTGTCCTGTCTTGCTCGTCGATCTAGCCTCGCCCTGAGTGTGGGTGCTTCCCCCTACAACTTGTGCGACACAGGGAAGAGAATTTGTTAGGCTTAAGAAGCTGAGATATTTAGTTTTTATTTCCCGATTTTTTTGTGTTCGTTGACTTCCAATCCTTTCCTTGGTTACTGCTTTGGCTCAACACTTCCAGAACGTTTATCTCAGAATCCAAAGTGGTGCCTTCCTATATCGGCGAGCAGGACAGGAGAAGCGTCTCTTGTTGAGGGTCTCTGTCACAGGTGCTTCATGTGTGTGCGCCGCTTGTGAGGGTGTGTGGGTGAAGGATGGAGTGTGTGCAGGACTCAAGCGTTTCCCTCAGCGTCACTTGTTTGTCGCGTCCTCAGCCACCCCTCCCCGTGACTGCCTTGGGTGGAGTCACAGGGAGGGACAGGCAGGAAAGTGCGCGTAGACGTGTGAAAGACTTAGAAATACTCGACTGATAAAACATATTCGAGATTTCATGCTCTGATCTCTCTCTCTCTCTCTCTCTCTCTCTCTCTCTCTCTCTCTCTCTCTCTCACATACGAGTAAGTGTTGAGTAAAGAACAGAACACGCTTTCGTTTGCCTCGCTTTCTCTACACGTCTATTTTTTTTTTTTTACTGACTTCGAAGTTTAGTCACGTATCTGCCTTTCCTCCCTCCCCTCTTGTCTCTGGCCTTCCTCTCCCTTTCCTGCAATCTCTCCCTTCCATCTCTTTCCCTCCACTCTCCTCTTCCTTTCCGATCTGTCCTTCTCCTCCCTACCACCTGACATTTTCACAGTATCCACGTACATGAGAACATTATTTTGTGGGTACACTGCACACTAACCAATATATATTACGTTACACTGAATCTCTCTCTCTCTCTCTCTCTCTCTCTCTCTCTCTCTCTCTCTCTCTCTCTCTCTCTCTCTCTCCCTTTTATCCAGCTCGTTATATCTTTTCTCATCCCAGTTTTTTTTTTTTTTTCCCGGGCTGCTTCTTACATCTCCTTCTTCCCACTTTTCTTTCCTTTCTCCCTTATCATCTCTTTCCTTCCATATGTTTCTTTTTTTCGTTTCTTTTATTTTCCTTCTCTTCCACGTCCTTTCCAGCAAGAGAGCAAAGTGGTGTTAATTTTCCACTGAGAGCCTGCAAGAGAGAGAGAGAGAGAGAGAGAGAGAGAGAGAGAGAGAGAGAGGTAATATTTACACCTATGCATAATATTTCAGGTATATTGGCCTAACTACTACGTGCATCTAATGGCTCTTTATTCACAGGTATGGCGGCTTAATTGACTCATTTAATACGCTTTACTTTTATTTGCATTATTTTCAACCTCTTGGTGTGAAATTAGGGGATCATTCTCTCCTGTACCACTCCTTTCCCTCTCCCTCTCCCCAGCTAACTCCTTCACCATATTCCTACTCCCCCACTCACTACAGGTAACCTTTTCACCTTGGAATCATTCACTCTTCTATCCCTCCTCTCCGTCTCCCTTCACCTCATTCCCCCTCCCTCTCACATTAGCGCTCCCCCAGTAAGCCTCCCCTTGCCTTTTCTCGCCCACTTCTCTTTTTGTTTTCCCATGTAGTGTTAGTTAGCCCTGGCTTTACACCTGGCTTTAATTCCCTTACCTGAGCGACTTAGTGGCGCCGCAACGTTACCCGTGTGTGTATGTGTGTAGATTACAGGTAAACATGAACACACACACACACACACACACACACACACACACACACACACACACACACACACACACACACACACACACACACACACAGCTGCCTCGTGTGGTTTTCAGGTGTTTACTTTTAATGCAACATGTGCGTAGATTTTCCGGTGTGGTTAGCCAGGAATGAATGAAAATGTGGATGCCTTTTATAGCCTTACATAAACACACACACATACACACACACACACACACACACACATTCACACGGGACGACACGCGACCATTTAATTTCTCGTTCCCAGAATTCGACAAAATGTTTACAAATATCAGCGGGACGGGAAGGCGGCGGTTGCGTTGTCTGTCTGTGTGTCTGTCTGTGTGTCTGTGTGTCTGTCTGTCTGTGCGTCTGTGATATAAATACATTTACCGACACACGCATTTTTTTTCTTTCTTTTTTTTTTTATCTGCTTCTGGTTCACTTTGTCTCTCCGTTTGCATGTTTGTTTGTAAAAAAATGTTCATGTTTTTATTTATTTTTTTGTCTTTCCGTGTATGAATTTTTGTGTTTGTTTGTGATCTGTTCATGTCAACTTTTTTTTTCCTTTTTCTTTTATATATTTCTTTTTTAGAGGATCTGTATTTGTCGGCCAGTGCGTTTGTTTGTCAGTCATTACGCTTCCCTCGGTGTCAATGTGTATGCCTAACCATGAGAAGTAGTCTTGCATAATGGTATTCGGTAGTAGTGATAGTAATGATGATAACAATAGTAATAATCAACAACAATTATATTCGAGCATCTCTCTCTCTCTCTCTCTCTCTCTCTCTCTCTCTCTCTCTCTCTCTCTCTCTCTCTCTCTCTCGTTAGGTAAGACAATAACAATCTGCTTACCTACTTGTGCAAGCCTGCAAGATTACACTGCAGAGAGAGAGAGAGAGAGAGAGAGAGAGAGAGAGAGAGAGAGAGAGAGAGAGAGAGAGAGAGAGAGAGAGAGTGTGTAGCGTGTAGAGTAAAAGAATAGAGTGGGAGTGACGATGGTGTGTGTGTGAAGGTGGTAGTGGTTGTGATGGTGGTGTGAGTGGTGCAGGAAGGAGGTGGTGGTAGTAGTGGTGGTGGTGGTGGTGGCGTGGAAGTGTTGCGGAAAGGAGAGGACAGTGAGTGTTGGTGGTGGAAACATGTGGAAACCTGAATTTTGGCCTAAAGTTTTCTCTCTGCTGCTCGCTCGTGTGTTGTGTGTTGTGGTTGCTGTGCACTGGGCTGGATGTCACCGGCTCTGTTTATTCGTTTGTTTGCTACTGGTCCAATCTACACTATCATGGAGAGAGAGAGAGAGAGAGAGAGAGAGAGAGAGAGAGAGAGAGAGAGAGAGAGAGAGAGAGAGAGAGAGAGAGAGCCCCGTAAGAGCCAACTCTACTACTACTACTACTACTACTACTACTACTACTACTACTACTACTACTACTACCACCACCACCTGCTTGAACTCTTGAACAAGGCTTAAACTTGTCTCCGTGTTGAAAGCGGAAGGGGATTACATGGCATGATCAAACAGCAACAGACCATTAGCCCTTTGCTTGGCTGTTTGAGAACCGCTTTTAACTATTGGTTTAAAAAGTTAGGATAGCAGATGAAAGAGAGGAGAGGAGAGGAGAGGAGAGGAGAGGAGAGGTAGTCTCGCACGAGGGAGAGCTGTAAAGTTCAGATTTGGAAACATATATGCTTTTGAAGATTTTTTCTTAACGAACTGTGAAAAAAAAAAAATGTGTGTGTGTGTGTGTGTGTGTGTGTGTGTGTGTGTGTGTGTGTGTGTGAAGGAACTGATATTGTGAAATAGTCTGTTGGTAGCGGGTCGAGGAAAGGATTTTTTAGGGGGAATAAAGTAGTTTTAGGAGGGAACGTCAAATTGAGCCAAGCTGGAGAAGAGAGAATATGCATAATGGGATACAGGGAGGGAGGGAGGAAGGGAGGGGAGTGCTGGAGGATTGGCAGGGGTGGGGGGGGGCGCAGGTATAGATTAAGTGGAGAGATAAGTGGATGGAATGAGAAGACTGGTTGAAAAAGTTCCAAAGAAAAATGATCCTATTGAAAGAGAGAGAGAGAGAGAGAGAGAGAGAGAGAGAGAGAGAGAGAGAGAGAGAGAGAGAGAGAGAGAGAGAGAGAGAGAAGGGGGGGAGGATTGTGGAGATACTGGATAGGGTAGACCGGGGGAGAGGTGGGAGGGATTTGCTGGGAAGTCAGAGAAGGGGAGGGAGACGAGAGAAGTAAAGGGTGGAAAAAGAGAGGCAGAGAAGGGTGGATGTTGTGAGGTGGGAGGGAAGAGTGTGAGTGTTTCTGCTGCTACACTCACGAAAATAAAGACTTAATGTAAAATATGGAGGTGGCGGGCAAGGCTTTTAACGTAATTATGCCCAAGGGGGTTACTTATTACAAATATATATAAGTTATTTATTTCACACGGGATTATCTGGTACACGTTCACACATGATGGAAAAGGGTAATAGAGCAATCCTTTTGTTAATTCCATGTGTGATGGCTTAATGCTTCCTATTTTAAAAGGCTTTACCAATCCTAAGCTGGTAATCTATAGGTGTTTTATTCATGATTTCTGAGCTAGTCTGTTTATTTCATTGTGTTCATTTACTTGTATATTTATTTATCTATGTATCTATTTATCTGTATCTATTTATATTATTGTTAAATCGTTAGGCTGTTCCTTATGAGTGTCTTGAGAAGTGTTAGCCACCTATCCACCCACACCCACACATACACACACGCACACACACACACACATATAAACTGTGGGGTGATCTCTTGTCTTGCCCACACATTCATCTTCATCCTCCTCTTCAGCCATTCATCCTCGTCTCAGTCCTTCTCGTCCTCTTTATCCGGCATATCCCATAAAGTTCAGATTTATGCTCTCATCCTCGTCCTCTTCATCCTTCTCTTCCTCCTCTTTCTCCTAATCCTTTCTATGTCGCCTTCTGTACCATTCATAGATTAATTTTTTTTTTTTCTCCCAGTGTTCCTCCGATAACAGGAACCGTCGATCTCCGTTACCCGCTCTGCTTACTTTGCATCACCACTACCACCACCACCACCACCACCACCACCACCGTCACGATCATTACACTTGGTTTGCTTTCAAAGGCAAACAAATACGTAACGTTCTGCTTCCTAATCTCCATACTCATCCCACCTCTCTCTCTCTCTCTCTCTCTCTCTCTCTCTCTCGCATATATTCACAAGCTTCACAAGTGTTTATACAGAAGAGTAGTGCATCCATTTAATAAAACATGTCTTCTTTTTCGCACGTTCAGCAAGACTTTCAAGAGCACGTTAGAAAATTAACATGTGTTGCAACGAGAGAGAAAAAAACGAATAGTAACAAGGAAAGGAGTAGAACGTAGTGGAAAATGACAGAGAATGTAAATGAAAATAAACAGATAAACCGTTGTTGAAATAATCTGTGGTTTTGTTCTTGTGAAATTATAATGTTTCAGGAATGGGGGTCCTCGGTCCTCGTCCCTCGTCTCTTTTACTCGTCTCCTCCATTATGTTGAAAAAGCGGCGCCATGGATTCCCGTACAGCAAATTCCAACGTCCTATTGTTTTCAGTCAGCGAATCAATCATCTCCCTCATTTCGTTGATTGAAAACAAATCTCGTCTCAACCGTGTACAGTCGTCGAGAAAAGAGACAAACGTGTGCAGCGAGCGTCGTTCATTCCTGGATGTGTTCACTCAACGTGTGCAGGTCACTGGCTGTTCACTCACTGGACATGACGTGACTGGACATAAATCCGTGGTAGTATTACACACCGAACACACTTTTTGGTGGAGCTCCTCACTCACTTGTCCTGTGCCTTCACTCACCTACGCCATACACTGACATGTAAGGTGGAAAATATCTCATATCTTGCACCTCCACCAGGCCGAAGTGTTGCCAAGTGGTGCATGAAAGAACTGATGGTGTTTCCTCTCATGGTAAGCTTTCATAGACGTCAGTATCTCAGACAAAAAGGCGGGAATAAAAACACAATATTCTTTTCAAAATTTATGAGTTTTAAAAAGTATTGGCTTATTTCTCTTTGTTTTTCTTTTTTGTGAGTTAACATTAAATATATTAACAAAAAGAAGCAGGTGTAGTAGGTAATAAAGAGAGAAAAATGATAAATTAGATGGCGCAGCTTATCCCAAACAGCCGCTTAGGGACTGACGTAGGACTATTGATAATCATGAGAGAGAGAGAGAGAGAGAGAGAGAGAGAGAGAGGAGAGAGAGAGAGAGAGAGAGAGAGATGGATGGTGGGTGGGGCCATCAGGCGAGCTAGGCTGTCCCACCGCACCGGGTCTGCTCTAATGGAGGCCTGAATGGCGCCCGTCCCCGCGGTGCTGGCTAGGGCGGCACTGAAGGGCACGGTGACGGCAGCCAATTCACGGGGCTCCCTCTATCAGTGAAGGAAAAGAACCGTTTGGTGGTTAGGTAGGTAGGTAGAGGAGAGAGAGAGAGAGAGAGAGAGAGAGAGAGAGAGAGAGAGAGAGAGAGAGAGAGAGAGAGAGAGAGAGAGAGAGAGAGAGAGAGCGGTGAGTCAGGAATGAGCTCATTTCTGCAAGACACGGAAGAGAAAAGAAACTGAAAAATAAAAGGGAAAAGAAAGAAAGAAAATACGGGAGATGGAAGGAGTGAGAGGGAAAGAAAGAAATAACAATATACAGAGAGAAAAGACGATGAATCAAGGTAGAAACAGAAAAATGAGAATAGTAGGGTGTAAAATAATAAAATAAAAGAAAATGGAGAGAGGAGAGCGAAATCTAGAGAGAAGACCATTATGGAGGAGAGAAGCGTGGAGATGGGAAAGCCTAAAACCTGAACTCCCACTTGTTCTAAATTACTCATACCGAGAACTGTTTCGCATATGAAGTCTGGTACCGAAGCAAACCATCTAGCGTGTGATGACTTGTTCCAGTAGTGGCTGAGTTTGTACTAGATAATTTCCCAGGTAAGCAGCCTGTAACCCTTTGTCTGGTAATAACGACACATGAATGAATAACCATACACGACTTAAGTGAGGAAAAATCTAAGTACATTTAGTAAAGTTTCGAGCTGCTCATGTCCTTTGAAGCTCTATTGAAAACCTACACTCTTGAACATACAAGACCTTAGTGAGCAAAAAATATAAGTACAATTAGTAAAGATATGAACTATTTAATCACTCCTTTTGTTATCATTAGTGTGTTTGGAAACTCTACTGAAAACCTGCGGCAGACCATTTTATTGTTACTCAACTGAACACAAACCCTATCAGTGCAACGGTTAATGATCTCCTTTCACCTGTTGACGGCCAGGTGAGAGTGAGAGTGAGAGTGAGGCAATTCACTCTCCCTGTATCGTGCCCCAGGTGCTCGCCGGGGTGTGTGGCGGCGCAGGCCCACGCAGCCAGCACACCCAAATTATTGAGCCACCAAGTGTGTGGGGGGTGGTGAGGAGAGGTCACGGGACAGCTGGGTCAGGTCACATGGGAGGGAGGTGGTGATGGTAGTGGTGGTAATGATGATATAGGCACTAGTAGTGGTGAATGTGATGCCAAGTGAAGTGAATTAAAAAGGAACACACACACACACACACACACACACACACACACACACACACACACATTAGAAAACAAATACACATTAATACGAAATAACATAACTATAAAATTTAACAAATAAAAAGATACAATAAGAACACAGAACTAAACAACTAAAGAGCAAACATTGAAACATAAAAAAAAAAAAAATATTCAACAACAAAAACAACGACAACAACAACAACAACAACAACAACAACAACAACAGCAACAAAAACAACGACAACAACAACAACAACAACAACAACAACAACAGCAACAACAACCACTACTACAACTACAGCAACAACAAGTCGAGGGCATCATGTGAAGTCGAAAAATACGAAAACACCCCGACAAAACAGTCAAAACACACACACACACACACCAATAAAGGATGAGAATAAAAATCACATAAATCTGGAATGTGTGGTGGTGATGGTGGTGGTGGTGGTAGTGGTGGTGGTGGGCGAGGGAGTGAAGGAAAGACGAATAGAGACCAGGTGAGAGAAAACAGATGAATATTTAGGAGAGAGAGAGAGAGAGAGAGAGAGAGAGAGAGAGAGAGAGAGAGAGAGAGAGAGAGAGAGAGAGAGAGAGATTAGATCATTTAAAGGTAAGGATAGGGCGTGAGGAAAAAGAGCATCAGAAGAGGGAGAAAGGGAGGGAGGTAAAGGTATAGAAGAGAATAGAGAGACAAAGAAAGTGGATTTGTGCAAGTGTGGCCGAAATGGAGGACAGCAGGAAGGAAGGTAAAGTTGATTGATGCAAGGGTGGGGAACAGTGTGGAGGAAGGAGAGTGAAGAGAAATGGTTCCTGGTAAAATACTTGTACCAGAGGCGAAGGTGACGCGAGACGAGAGAGGAGAGAAGAGGAAATAAGAGAAAAATTGCCTTAATAAAGTAAAAGGAGAATGGACGGGCATTAACAGAAGTATATAACAATAAATGTAACAATACAGAGAGAGAGAGAGAGAGAGAGAGAGAGAGAGAGAGAGAGAGAGAGAGAGAGAGAGAGAGAGAGAGAGAGAGAGAGAGAGAGAGAGAGGGGACTATGGAGAGATGATCCTCTAAAATCAATACCCAGAGAGATCCGTGCCAGTCCTCCATCCTTTGCCCCACCACCATCACCTCTCCTCCACCACCACCACATCACCACCATCATCACCACCACGCTTGTATACCACCTAATAATGTATCAATAGTACCTGCCATCGCGTCTGTGTTCCAGCCGCTTTAAATAACCACCTAGATATATATTTCGAAAAAAAGGCACATCTTTATTGCGTGTTTACTCCAACCTTGCAAATAACGTGCAATCTATCAGGATTTATTTCACATTACCTGCGCCTCTTTATATGAAAAGGGCTTTGATTAAAAAAAACTCAAGAAAACTGCTAAATATATACATTAACTGTTATAAATCTACAACTGCTGGCCATATTTTTCAGGCAATCCTTCATCAGGGTGACGTAAATAAAGCAAGGAGCCCAGACTCTCCTTTGAACCACAATCTAATGTCACGGTGGTGGTAACGCTGCTTATTCCTCCACCTCAACCCGCAACGAGTCTCAGCTAACGACACTTTCCTCCCACCAACGAACACATCTTTCCCTAGGGAGGAGAACAGATAGCAATAGAAAAGACAATAGTGTTTCCAGTGTGTATGTATTGGTGGCAGGTGGTTCTCACTCACTGGGCTTGTGGGACTGAGAGCCGAGGAACTTCTTGCATCAGTCTTTGTTCAGTGTTTTTCCTAAGGTACACGATGTTACTGTCCGCTTTGTTTTGTATTGTGTAAAATAGAAAACGAAAAAAACTGTCACTTCCTACGTGTTTTTTTTAGGGAGTGTTTGCCAAGAGTCCTTTTGATTCCTTCTCCCGCAGTGACGTTTTGTGTTTTGTGTGTGTTTTCTTTTTTTTCTTAAAGCTGTGTTGTTAAGTGAGGACAAACAGGTGGGCAGGGAGCAGTCTTGTATTTGTGTTGTTTGGATGCAAGACTAGCAGATCAGGTTAGGCAGGTGTTTGCGTTCGTGTGTGTGTGTGTGTGTGTGTGTGTAGTGGAATCGGTCAACTTGTTTGTGCGGTGAGCGGAAGTGTATTGTGGTGCTTGGGTGCCGAATGCTGTCTCTCTCTCTCTCTCTCTCTCTCTCTCTCTCTCTCTCTCTCTCACTTCGGAGCTCGAACTCATGAGCCCCTCCCTTCAAATTTCAAACAGCGTCCTCCTGCAGCTGTGGCACCGGCCCTGACTTTCATATGTAACAGAAGATTATCGCACCGTTTCCACAAATGTGTTTATGCAGCTGCCAAATATGAATAATAATTGAATATGCGTTTTTTTCTTTTCTGTAGTCCAGCTTGATGAGAATTACTGATCATTGTGATAATAATAATAATAATAATAATAATAATAATAATAATAATAATAATAATAATAATAATTCATTCATTTATTTTTTCTGTTACTACTGGATGTTATTGAGAGAGAGAGAGAGAGAGAGAGAGAGAGAGAGAGAGAGAGAGAGAGAGAGAGAGAGAGAGAGAGAGAGAGAGAGAGAGAGAGAGAGAGAGAGAGAAATGATCTTCAGAGAGACAAAGAATAATGAACATAGGGACATTCGATTTCAGTGTGTGTGTGTGTGTGTGTGTGTGTGTGTGTGTGTGTGTGTGTGTGTGTGTGTGTGTGTGTGTGTGTGTGTTTATTTGTTTGTTTGTAATTGTATTCATTAGAATTCTTTTCTGTGCAAAAATGAATACATGTTTCATTTTCTCGTTTCATTTGATACTTCATCAAAAGGTTTGGATAACAAGGGGATTAGATGAAGATTGATTTGCATATTGTATTATATTTATCTTCATTTGAGTCTATTGTTCATTTTCCCTTCGTTAATCTGAATTACTGTGCGATTCTTAACATTAATTTTTGTTTCTCCTCTTACTTTTTAATGTAACGAGAACAATACAACTTTCACCTTTTTTCATAATAAGCAGTGTACCTCTTGTTTTTGTGTCATTCTCGTCTCTTTGTGCTCATTACTTCTGCTTTCCTCTTTCCTAACTTGCTATAGTAGTCTCCTTTTGCTTCCTCTTCGTATTTTCCCGTCACCATCATAGCCAAAAACAACAACAACAACAACAACAACAACAACAACAACAATAATGACAACAACGACAACAGCAACAGAAACACCACAACAAACAGCCCTAATATTTTTACCCGCCACCGTTCCCCACACATGCGGCGGGACATCCGAGGGAAAAAGAAAAACCCAGAACAAAGGAATCCAATTTAGTGTGAAAAGTAACTATTCAAAAGAGCGAAATGAAATGCCTTCCACAAATATTACCTGTACACCATTACCTCGCCATTACCTCACGCGCACACCTTGCAAATTGCGTGAATGCTTTTAACGTCACCACCAACATTACCACCACCACCACCACCACTACTACTAAACTCCACTAGCAACATCAACAACACCAGCAGCAATAACAAATTCTACCACTATAACTACTACTACTACTACTACTACTCACTCACCTATCCATTCCTCTCCACAGGTGTGTTGATGGAGCAGCCCGGGAGGGAAGCAAGCAGGTATCACACACTCGGTTCTGTGTCACTTGGTAAGGAACCTCAGCCACACCAGCCTAGGAGGGGCAGTGAATGTGGCACAGCGCAAGGCAACACCACCACACTTCATTATTTTTGCCTTCCACCTCCTTCATCAGTGCCTGCTCCGCTTCCTTCCTCCCACCGGCACTCCTTCGCCCCCACCACCCCATGTTCCATAATTTTTCCCCCTCACACTTTGCCTTTCCATCTCCGGCTGCAAGGATACGTCATATTTCAAGTCCTTAACTTCCCCCTCTCCGCTCCTCACTCCCTCCCTCCTGGCCCTGTGTCTTTCCTTCCTCTTTCCTCATTCTTTTGCTGCTCTCATGTTCTCCTTCCCCCTTCCCTGCCCCACCAAGTCCCAGCGTAAGGGACCCCCGGGAGTATTAGCCCTGAAGGGAAGAGGAGGAGGAAGGAAGGAAGGAAGAAAGGACGGAAGGAAGGAAGGAAACAAGGGATTTACAAAGGAGGGACAGGATGGGAGCTTGCCACTAGGGCGAAGAAAGGAAAGAGATTGAAGAACATAAAACTAAAAGGATTGGAGATGGAGTTTTGCATCTTTTTGCAAATATACCAGTGAAGAGCTTGGGTCGAAAAGGAGAATGTTGTTGTTGTTGTTGTTGTTGTTGTTGTTGTTGCTGTTGTTGTTGTTGTTGTTGTTGTTGTTGTTGTTGTTGTTGTTGTTGTTGTTGTTGTTGTTGTTGTTGTTGTTGTTGTTTAATTAACTAACGAGGTATTGCATGTTTCTACCTCGTTTTTATAAGTTTTATTTATTTATTCATATATTTTTATTCATATGTATTGTTTAATTTGACGTTGTGTGTGTGTGTGTGTGTGTGTGTGTGTGTGTGTGTGTGTGTGCGCGCGTCACCGCTCGCTCATGTATGCGTGTTCACTCCTAACCTTTAACATTCTGGACCGCCTCGGGAGTGATTTCTGGCAAAGGGGAAGGAAAGGGAATCGAACCGCTGTCTCGTAAATGCCATTCTGCCACTGTACGTGCACATCCCGCCCCCTCCTCGCCCCTCGCCCTTCCCTCCCTCATTTTTGTCCCCTCCATTGTTACGGCTGACGGTCTGACTGTTGGCGCTGCTCTCATTTCACGCTTTTGACAAACAGTTCTATTTTTTCCTACTTGTTTTCCTTTCTTTTATTATTTTTGCTGTACATAGGTGACTTATTTTCTCTCCCATTTTACTATACACTCACCTCTCACCTCAAATATCATTCCCTCACTATACCTTCCCTAATCCCCATCCCTTAAACCCATTCCATCAGTCACACCCCTTCCCCATCACTTCCCCATCAGTGTTAGCCGCACACAGCCATCCTTTACATGGAACCTTATCGGAGGCACTGCACTAAATCCATACACATTGCCGGCAGCTTCTCTCTCTTCCTCTTCCCGCGTGGTGGAGGCAAGGGACGAAGGTGGCGGCGGCGGTGACTGATGCTGGATTATGGGTGGTGTATGTGCACGTGTGGAGGTGTTGGGTGGGTGTGTGTGTGTGCACGTGTGGAGGTGCGTGTGTGTGTGTGTACGTGTGGAAGGTGTTGGGTGTGTGTGTGTGCACTTGTGGAGGTGTGTGTGTGTGTGTGTGTAGGTGTGGAAGGTGTTGGGTGTGTGTGCACTTGTGGAGGTGTTGTGTGGAGGTTATGTGCACGTGTGG
Organism: Scylla paramamosain; assembly: GCF_035594125.1. Classification (NCBI taxonomy): domain Eukaryota; kingdom Metazoa; phylum Arthropoda; class Malacostraca; order Decapoda; family Portunidae; genus Scylla; species Scylla paramamosain. Next base: position 21,822,391 of record NC_087170.1, on the reverse strand, counting down.
AAGGTGAAGGGCGTGTGTGGAGGTGTTGTGTGTGTGTGTGTGTGTGTGTGTGTGTGAGAGGAAAGTTTCGTTCATGGATGACGTGTTGAGTCGATGGTGAGAATTTTTCGAAGGGAAAACTTACAAAATATTTTGAAACGTTTTTGCAAAAGAAGATGACTGATTTCTTTTGAGAAGGATAAAAAAAAAAAAAAATCTATAAAAATAGGGAAAAGAGAAGCTGGTGCGTAGAAAAGGAGGAGGAGGAAAAGTAAAGTAAAAGCGAAGAGGAATTGTAAAGTATGACATGGGAGGTGAATGGAAAATAAAGGAAGTCTTGTAGCGAAGAAGAGAAACTGGAGAAAGAAAAATAGAGGGAGAAAGTAAGTGATGGAGACAGGATGGTAGGAAAGCGAGAAGAGGAGGGGGTTTGTGAGGGTAAAAGGAAGCAGGGAGGAGGAATAAAGAAAGGAATAGGAGAAGTGTGTAGTGGAAGTGAAGTGATAAATAGATAGATAGATAGATAGATAGATAGATAGATAGATAGATAGATAGAGAGAGAGAGAGAGAGAGAGAGAGAGAGAGAGAGAGAGAGAGAGAGAGAGAGAGAGAGAGAGAGGACAATGTGGTAGGAAACAACTTCAGAAAGGAAAGGATACTAATTGTATGTTTCAGGTGAAGGGGGCGGAGGAAGCTTGAGGTGTCTGACAAAGTGTTCATTCTCGACCGAGCAAAGAAAGGGAGGAAGGAACGCGAGGGAGAGGAAGGCAAGGAAGCGAATGGCAGAACCTGAAGGAAGAGAGACGTGCGAATTAGTTGTTTGTAGAAGGGCAAGGGTTGTATGTATGTGTGTGTGTGTGTGTGTGTGTGTGTGTGTGTCTGGTGGGGTGGGAAGGCATAAGGGAAGGGAAGGGAACAAAACCAATACATGATAAAGTTTCCACAAAGTAATCACAGGTTGAACTTGGGCGAGGCGAGGGAAGTTTGTTTAAGACGGGTTTTTTCCTCTCTCTCTCTCTCTCTCTCTCTCTCTCTCTCTCTCTCTCTCTCTCTCTCTCTCTCTCTCTCTCTCTCTCTCTCTCTCTCTCTCTATCTATCTATCTATCTATCTATCTATCTCTTCTTCCGCCTTCTTCTTTTCTCCCTTTTCTCTCTTTCCTCCTCCTTCCCTTTACCCTCTCCTCGTCATGTCCATTCCCCACCTCTCCTTCCGCAGTAGAATGTCGAGAGAGACTGTTATTTTGTACCAGTGCAGGGTTCCCAACGACGAGACAGAAAATGACCAGTGTTATCAGAAATATGGGGAGTAATATGAATATGCAAAACTGATGTGATAATAGTTGAATATTTGAATAATTACGTCATTACCAGAATTTACATACAAAAAAATGTTAAAAGAAAGAGTAGATGACAAAAAAAAGGGAAGCAGTGTGATTTCTTTACAGTGAGGGAAGCAGCAGGGCGAGGCTGTGAAGCAAACAGAGGGGAGAACTGAGTAAATGTCGCGCCGGGAACATAAGCTTGGGAGAATCCGGGAATCAAAAGTGGATTTGTCTTTCTGAATGGCCTCACTTTGTTTCTATTTACTTATTTTTTCGTACTGATTTTTGTGTCGGCGAGAAAATAAAGGTAACAAAATGAAGGAATCGCAGGATAAGAGCATGAAGTAGATGGAGCTGGAATAGTAAAAATCAACTCATGTGTGGTGTAGAGTGGCGGCGCTGAGTGTACAACTAGCCACACCACCACCACACATTCCCTCCTGCCCCAGCACCGCCTTATGACCATATTCAGAAACACTCACCAGGAGTATTTTCAAAGACCACTAAGACGATTAGCCGGGTTCTCAAGAGCGTTTCTCCAATTAATAATGTAAAAATCTTGTTAATCTGGCACTAGAACCATAATAGCACGCTAAAAAACAGTGCAACTTCAAACAGAGCCTTTTTGAAAGTAGCGGAGATGCGGCGCAGATGTGTTTCAAAATATAGCACACTCCCACGTCTCTCCCAGCCTCATTTCTCCCATCCTTCCTATCACCCACTCACCTCCCCACCACCACAAGTCCTAAAGAAGCAAACATTAGTGGTACTGATAGTGATGACGGGATGACATTGATCTGTAAACGCTATCGGGTACAGATGGTATTGGTAATATTTAAATGGACTGAGTGATAAACAAAATTTGGTGATAAAAGGCGTAAATAGGCGAGCACTCACAAACAACGAGTTGGGTCAATTTGGGCTTAATGGACCGCACTTTTTACGTTTATATTAGGCTGAGTGCCCGTCCGCTCTGTACATGTGCTGGTATGTATGCGTGGCTCGCTCTATCTATCTCTTTGTGTATATAGGTGTATGAATATATACTTGGTTAACCTATAGGTGTGTGTGTGTGTGTTTGTATGTATGTATTCCCCCTCTCTCTCTCTTTCAGAATAAAAAATGTTACTCTATTGTCTCTTTTCTGTAAATTTTCCCTCTTTTTTTATCCTGTGAACATTCGTATGATGAAGGTAAACAGAGATTTTATAGATAGTGACTTGAAATAGTGAAGAACTGTTTCAAAATATTCTCTTTTGAAAACTATTACTGCTCTTCTCGTTTCTCTTATCACCTTGTTTATTTTTGTTTCATTTTGTCTTTTTTTCACTTTTTTTTTCTTTCCCCGGAATTTCTGATATTTTTCTTAATGTTTTCTCTTCTCGTATCCTGTTTCTGGTAGGCTGTGTATATACATCTCACGTTTGTCACTCATCTTTCTCCCTTCCCTGTTCTCCCTTCGGTGTTGTAATCTCTCTGTGCCTCCCTCTGTTCAAACTGTCCGCCCTGCTCCATTCCACGCCCTTTATTCTCCTCTCCTTGTATTTCCCTGATTCCCTTTCTTTTCCTCCTCTCTCTGTCTCCTCTCATCCCTTTCCCTCTTCTTTGAATTGTTACTTTTTGTTCAGTATTCCGTCACGATTTTTTTTTTTTACTTTCACTCACTAATCTATCACTCTTTTAAATGATAAGTGCATCGATTTCCCTTCCCCTTCCCCTCTTTTAACTTTTATTCTCTTCTACTCCTTTCCTTCCTCCTTATTCCCTTCCTTTCCCCTCCTTTTCAATTTTTCTTTTAAATTCTTGCAGCTTTTTTTTTCCGTATTCTCATCTTCTCCCCTTTCCTAGATTTCTCTTCTAATTCTTCATCTCCTTCCCCTTTTTCTAGTTTTCTTCCTCTAATCCTTTCTCTTCTTTCTTTATCATAACTTTTCTTCATCTTCATCTACTCCTGTTTCTTCCTTATCTTTCTAATTTTCCCTCCTGCTTCTTTATTTATGTTCCTTTCCCTTTGTTTACACACACTCGGTTCCCAGTATTAGAGGTTTCTTATCACATGTTCCGGGTGAGTCATGAATGTTGTGTTTTGTGACATGCTGCCAGTTCGCCTTGTCCTTATTCCCTTCTCCTCCTCCTCCTCCTCCTTCTTCAGGGATTTATCTTCCTCCTGTTTCCTCCTGTTTCTCTTCCATCTTATCAGATTTCTTTTTCTCAGTGTTTTCATCTGTTTTTGTTCATGTTTCCTTCTCTCAGTTTATTTTTCACTGTTATTTTCTGTGTTGCTTTCTTTTCGCTTTTATATCGCTTCTTTTTGTCTTCCCCCACTTTATTCCCTCCTTAGCTTCTCCCTCCCTCTATTCAGTTTTTTTTGTTCCATTTTTATCGTTTTCTATTCCTCCCCTCTCGTATGTTACCATCTCTCCTTTCCTCCCACTCTCCCTATTCCTTTATTTCATGGTATGCCAGGAAATAATGAGAGAGAGAGAGAGAGAGAGAGAGAGAGAGAGAGAGAGAGAGAGAGAGAGAGAGAGAGAGAGTATAAACAACAGTCTTGGAAGTGTCTTGTGAGTGTTGCCATTTAGTTTACACATCATTTATTCAACTTGCTCTGTTTCTTCTACGTCTTTCTCCCTTCCTTGCACTTTTTCCTCCCTTTCTTCCTTTATTATATCGTTCCTTCTTATTTTATGCCTTTCTCTTCGTTCACTTTCTTATTTACCCCCTTACCTGTCTCCTCCTCCTCCTCCTTGTGGCTTTCCTCCCTTCCCTCGATCCCTTCCTTCTTCCCAAATTACCAAAGGTGTGGGGGTGGAGGAGGGAGCCTTAAGATGCTCAACTCTGCTCCTCCTAGCGTCATTGCGGCCCAACCTCTTCCTCCTCCTCCTCCTCCTCCATCTTTTATAGGACCCAGCTTGAAAGTTTAGGGAGCTGAAGAGAGTGAGGAGGAAAGGAAAGGGAGGAATGGGAGAGGGGAGAGGAAGGGTAGGATGTAAGAGTACAGCAGTTTTATATTTTTCTGATAATTTCTTTCTCACTGACTTTTTGACTCTCTACCTGCCCTTGTACTTCCTTTATCACCTGTACTTTCCTTTACTGCAAATCCGTATTTCACAAGTGTTGTCTCGCCTTCCTTTCCATTGGTGCCTTTTTGCCTATTCTTTTCAACATTTCTCCATCCCTCCGTCCACTCCCTGCCTCGGATCTTGCTCCTCCACCTTTTATGCCTCCATCCAGTCCAAGTTTTCCTCTCCTCTACCTCTCTTCATGCCTCCATCCACTCCCATCTCTTCCCTCACCTCCCGTCCCCTCCCCTCCCCTCCCCTCCTTGTCGCGTCAGCTGGTCTCCAAGGTTAAACTCTCAGCCAGACAAAGCCAGTCCCTTCTAAATAGTATCCTGTAAGGTGGGTTGGTATCCCAGGGCAACGAAGAAGCTGACTGACTTGTTTCACTGTTGCATTTCCAATCTGGTTTGTCTTTGTTATTTTGTTTTATTTTTTAGTTAGTGTTCGGTGCACCTGGTTGCTTTCTTATCGATAGCCAAGCCTTCTTAGTTGTGTTCTGGGTGCGTTGTGTTCTGGGTATGTTCTTTCCCACCTATTCCCTCTCCCCTTCCCACCCACGGGTCGTTGTAGTAATAATGCACGGTTTCTTCAGGCAGATGACAGCTCACTAACATCTGTGTCTACCTAGTCTTTTGCCGTCCTAACGCTTCTCATCCTTCCACCTTCCTTACCTGTTTCTACTTTAATTATCCACTTCAAGCACAAAAAACTAGTCAACGCAAACCACGTATCTCATGTTTATTTACATGGCAGCACAAGAAAAACCAAGCACAAAAAACTAGTCAACGCAAACCACGTATCTCATGTTTATTTACATGGCAGCACAAGAAAAACAACTGTTTACATACGGCATCAGAATATATATATGAAGTGTTATAGCATAAAATAAAAAAGCTTGAAAGCGTATTTAATGGTATCCTCCATGGACGTAGACACTGTTGGTCACGGTGCGGTAGTCCGTCGACGACCCTTGGGAAGACGCAGAACCAGAACCACTCCCAACTGTGCCGGATGACCCGGACTGGCTAAGCCCAACGCTGCTGCTGTACTGTTGACCCTTCAAAGAACAAAATGTTATGACGAAAACAAGGAATCAGACATTAAAGAGTTATAAGCTAGCACATGTTAAGATAAAATAACTAGATCACTCACCATGCCAGGCACACTTAATGCCATGCCATGCCACCATGCCATGCTGCACTTAATGTATCTTCTCGTGGTTGCACGTATGCTGCACTAAAGGTTTCTTCTCGTACGAAGAGTGCGAGTGGAAGTCACGGCAGAATATCATCAGGCAGAACATACTCAAGAATAAGAGCATTCAAGAATATGAACATTGTCACATTGAACGGCCTATCACATCAGCAGTAGGTTGAAAATAATACATTCGTGGTACATTAACACTTAATTTAAGCAATGGAAACTTTTAATTTAAGCAATGGAAATTTAATTCAAGCAATGGTAGCTTCATTATACTAATTTCATTACATTAGTTTCATTACGTCAATTACCTATGGTAGTAGCCATAGGTGGTGGACGTGACTGTGACCGTGGCGAGCCGAATGGTGGTGGTGGTAACCCGCTGTACGAGGGTCTGGACGGACGGTACAGCCACGGTGTTGATCTGCGGGGAAACAACACCAGTTAGTTCTTTTTGCATCAAGTTACGATCGATCCTGCTCATAACCTACTCATATCTGCTCAGTCGGGATGAAGATTGCGTATCCTTTGCTTAATATTCTTCCCTGAAGCAGATACGCCCCTTTTGAGGCACAGAATACACTTGGATCCAATAGTTATTACAGTACAGCCGTCCCTCACCTCGTTATGAACATCGATACGAGTACCCTCACCTCGTTATGAACATCGATGTGAGTAACGGTGTGGTACAAGTCCTTCCTCTCCGTCTCTGTCAAGAAGGAAGTGAAGACAGACACCGCCGTCCGCACTGGGTTGATGCAGCTTGTCTCGCGTACTACGGAGATCTGTAAAAGAAGTAGAATTTAAGTGAATGTTAAATATCTACTGTCACTAAGGTAAAACAAATCGGCAATACTCCCATTAGCAGCATCATTCTTACCGGCGTGTTTGTGACGGCAACGATGGCGGTGACGGTCTCCGCGTCATCAGCGACGTACGTGTAGTCAGTGGCGAGACTCGTCACCCTCACAGTGTATGGAGTCGCTGTGCTCACCCAAACGTCGGACGTCACAGGGACGCGAATGGTTTGGGTCACCGTCACAGTCACCTGGATTGTTAGTATTTAAATACGAAATCACAACACTCAATGAAGATAATACCGTCACCATCACAGTCACCTGGATTGTTAGTATTTAAATACGAAATCAAAACACTCATGAACTTAAAGGCAATGAAGAAAATACCGTAGGCAGTATTAACCTTGTACCTGTAAACGCTGATGCTTACCGTCTGCGTGACTGGCACCACTGGTGGCTGGTAATACGGCGGGTGGTCAGCATATTCTACCTGGCAGTGTACCTGAAAGATTAAGGAACTACAAGTAGCACACAACTCACGCGAAACTTAAGGGACTACAAGTAGCACACAACTCACGCGAAACTTACTAGTTTTATATGAAACTTATTTGTTCAGAAGTCTACAACACATTCATTGTTAAGTCACCTGCGCCAGGATGATGAGAAAAGCAGCAACGAAAACACAACCCATCTCGGCAAAGAAGAACCACAATCTCTGAAAACTAAACTTAGAAGTTAATCACATTACAGTCTAACACGACCCTTCAATATGATCACCACTCCTCCGTTACAAATATGATCACCACTCCTCTGTTACATTCTCCAATACTCAAGAAACCCTAACTTACCCGACAGCTTCCTAGTGAGAGCAGTGACTGACCTTCTCCTCCTCGCGGAGCGCCTCGTAGCCTCGCCGGACCACCCTGCGCAGCTCAAGTTTAGTCTCGGCTACGTGTTCGGGGGTTCACAAGGTCGAGACGAATTGAGTGGTTCGAGAGATGCCACTTCAACCATACGGCAAAAGTGACAGTACTTATCATTAATGCTTCTTTATATGGGAGATGTATCATACTTTTATTAACAATTCCTCGATTTCAGTAGTTAGGGAATCGCAGAAAATCATTACGAAGCTTGCCAGGAACGTGAGATTACGCAACCCTGCTGGCGTTGTAAGGGGTAGGGTACGTACATACGTTCCTCTCACACTGAGCCAATCGTATTAATCCAATCCTACGAAGCGGTACACGTTACAAAAAAAAAAAAAAAATCGAATGGGAGGTCGATATTCGCTATTAGCAGAATATTCGTATGACAGCTTGCGAATACGAATAAAAATACATGACAATCAGTGAAAATATTCTCTCTCTCTCTCTCTCTCTCTCTCTCTCTCTCTCTCTCTCTCTCTCTCTCTCTCTCTCTCTCTCTCTCTCTCTCTCTCTATTCCTTTCTTCTAGTTCCCCTATCCTTTCCCTTCCTTGCTCTCAGTTAGCGGGTCATTTTCTGCCTGAGGGCTTGAGGGACTACCGAGGCGCGAGGCACTTAAGGCTGCAAACTGCTGCTCTTCCTGCTTCCTCCTCCTTTTTCTGCTAGTGCCTCTTCCTTTGTGTTCCTCTATAAATCTTCCTATCCTCATCTCTCCTCCCTTACACGTCCTCCTGCTGCTCCTGCTCTTCCACCTAGCCCTTTTCTACCTCTTAGTTTTCCTCTCTATTCTTTTCCTCATTTTACTCTGAGAGATAGATAGATAGATAGATAGAAGGACAGATAGATAAATAGAGTGTGTGTTGTTGATTGTATAGAAGTAAAAACATTTGAACAACAAACAACAGAAAACCTCTCATTGTTTAAGTAATTTCTCACGAAACCACACAGATGACTTTTCAGAACTACCACGCGGTAAGAGGGAATAAATACGTCAGCGGGAGAGTGAGTCACACGCACCTCACACTCGGAAAACGGTGATAATGAGAATGAACACACATAATTCCTGCCATACAAGTACTGTGTGTTGTTGAAAAAAAGATAACAGTCATCCAGTTAATAATCTGATAAGGTCTATGATGAAAAAAGAAAAAAAAATGCTTACATTGCTCTGCTGTTATAAACGAACTTTTGATAAATATTCCTGTAGACTTTAGAGAAGTACCCAAAATTAGAGCAGTGCAATAATCATCCTTTCTTTGACCCACACATAAGCATAAGTCTGGTTACCTCAACTACACATTACCCAACCTTCTCTCTCCTCCTTTCGGCCGTCCTGTGGCTTATTACGTCCTAAGGAATGCAAAGAACGAACAGGGTAAGGAAACCTTCCCTTCAGCATTCCTTTGACCGTTTGTGGCTCGTCCATCTTGTTAATGTGAAAATACTGAAATAGTAAGCAAACAGTTTCTTTAACCTTTCTACTTTAACCAGCTCTCCTCGCTCAGACCTCCCTCCTCCTCCTTTTTACTTGCGCCTTGCTATCGCTTCATCGCTGCCGTCTGCATCAGAGTGGCGCCTTCAGACTTGTTGGTTAATTAGCACTTGCCATGGGGGGAGAGAGAGGGGATGTGGAGACACGGCGCTGCATCAAAGCATTTCCCCGAACCATGGCGCGAGTTTACGATAAAAGACGCGGTAACAAGTGTGCAGCTTCCTCGGTTGTGTTGACGCGTGGATGATGCGTGGATGTCTTCATTATCTCCTGGTATCGTGGGGAACAGACACAACTTTACCTCTGCTTCCTGGTAACTTTCTAGGTGGTTGTAGTATCTATTCGGACATTACACAATAATTAACACCTTTTAACAACTACTGAAATTTACGAGGTGTCTGTAATATCTAGTCACACAAAATAGTTAACAAGTCTAACAGCTGTTGAATGAAAAAAAAAAAAGTAAGGTTTAATGGACTATAAAAATGATTACATGTGGAGTTTGTTATGTCTGTGAAATGGAGATTAAAGTAACGAGAAAAAATGTCACAAGTGAGATAATTATGTACTGCGCTTAACGACGGGAAGGGAAGAGAAGCGTAGAGGGAATTAGAGTGGCGTGACAAGTTTTGAGGTGGGGAAGGAGAGCAGGACGAGTGTGGCGTGGCGTGATTGATTGGCTGAAGATGAGAGAGAGAGAGAGAGAGAGAGAGAGAGAGAGAGAGAGAGAGAGAGAGAGAGAGAGAGAGAGAGAGAGAGTTGACAAGATATTATATATTCATTAATACACTGGAAAATATTCGGATATGCAACTGGGGATATTACATATTACATAAATAATTTATAAGAACGAGCTTGGCTGCAAGAGACTTACACACACACACACACACACACACACACACACACACACACACGAATAAAAAAAAGTGGCATTTCACAAGAGTAATTACGGAATGGTTAACAATTACAACAGGCGAGTCAGCCACTAATCATCTCATGCATTGTTACCAGTGAGGTGTTAATCGCACTGAGTCTGTTTCATCATGAGGTCAGTAGGCGTCAAACGTCACCAAAGGCTTCATGTGTCTTATCGTTTTTCGCAAATAAAATCTTAACAAAGCGCATACACGTACATAGGGTATTAGTGCAGTGTTATCCAGAGTTTTAGTGCCTTTTCTTAATATTTACCGCCGAGTTTAGCGCCGTATGTAATGTGAACAGAGTACCGTTTTTAGGCAGGACAGTCGTGCTTTTTTCAACACACCTCTTTATATAAAGTAACCTGTGGGTATTTTTTTTTTTTTCCGCTTTTTCGTGACCATTCCCACCCACCTCAAATGGAATAAGATCTTCATACATGTTATAAAGTTCTGATTATATTGTCTCAGTGCTCAGCGTTAAAAAAATGAAATGTTTAAATGTTTCGTTTGTTCACTAGCTGATTGCATGATTGGTGAATAACTGTGTGTGTGTGTGTGTGTGTGTGTGTGTGTGTGTGTGTGTGGCTATGACGAAAGAGTAATCACCTATCCAACCAGCAGTTCTGTCTTTTTGCATCACACACACACACACACACACACACACACGTTTCCCTGCACAGCTCTACGTGTTTGTAAGGCACCTGATTCATTAGTGGTTGGTGTTTGTCTATACTCACCTGCCGGCTGCCTCACGTCACGCAATATATTTTCTGCAGCGCTTCCCAAACACTGATACGTATTTGGGCTACTGAACCAGACCAGAGGTTTCCTACCTGAACTGTAATATTGTATTGTGATATGGCAAGGATAGAACTCTGAGGCGAAATTCGTCCACATTTCTGCATCCCAGCTGAGGCCCGATTGTACTCAACGGGGTTTCATATACAAATATTACGCATATTCACAGAAAGTGTTATAATAATTTTGTGTTTTTATCATAAGTAATGTTTAGTGCAAAGACACTGGCAAACATACATTGGGTCACCATTATCTCCTCCTCCTCCTCCTCCTCTTCCTACTTACCCAATATCTAGTTAGAAGCAATTCCCAAGCAGCCTTGCAAGAACTTAAAGGTCTGTTGCTGTTTAGCTATCCTTTGTAATCCCGTTGTAATCCTCCTCCTCCTCCCTTTATCCTGCCATAGTCCTGGCCGGAGCTATATCACTGCAATGGCCTCTTCCCTTCTGATGCAACACGCTCCTAACACCGCCTCTCTCAAGCCCGTGTTCAGAAACGCTTTGGTCTTTCACCACGACTAATTTCAAAAGCCACAGAGATGATTAGCCAGGTTCTCAAGAGTGTTTGTCCTGTTAATAACGTAGAAATCTTGTTCATTTGTCATTATAACCTAAAAAAAAAAAAACTAACTTCAAATTAGAGCCTTTCGAAGGTAGTGGAGGCTCTACCAGAAGTGTTTCAGGATATGATGGTCGTTATGTCTCCCTCCTTTCCCTCTCCCCACCGGCCTTTGCAGCTCCAACACGCCCCGCACCTCCCCTACGTTTTTACCGTGTTCTGACTCCCACCCCTGACTTAAAATCTGTATTTCCATCCTGTCTCCTCTTTTCTTTCCTCGCCTACCTCCTCAGTCTCCACTCGGTGCATTCAGGAGCTAAATCTACCTTCACTTTACTCTCTTTCCTCTCTTGTTCTCTTTCCTCTTCTCCTCCATCTCTTTCCCCTTTTCCCCACCCTCCTCTTTCTCCTCTTCTTCCTCCTTCTCCTCACCCATTCCTGGTAGCGGCAGGTTTGACGACTCGCAATGATTTTCTCCTCCAAGATAAATGGTGCTCTCACTCGAGTCCTGCAGTCAGGAAGGGAGGAAGGCTAAAGTTACAACCAGGCACGTAAGCGTTGGGGGGAGGGGGAGTCGCAGGTGTGGAGCTTTGGGGTGGGTGTGCGTGTGTGAAGCTGTGATGGTGGATAAGTTTCGGAGCTGCGTGTAGTAGAGAGAGAGAGAGAGAAAGAGGGGGGAGGTTAGAGATCGCCCTTCAGTCAGGATGTGTGTATGTGTGTGTGTGTGTAAAAATAAACATGGAAGGCTTGTGTCAGCTCGAGTCTTCCCATAACTCTGTCGGTCGTGTTGGTTTATATTGTGAGTCTCCGGGCGACTAACATTCCCTGTACATACTGACCTCAGACGCGGGACTCAGCATGGCGGCCTTACCACAGCTACGAGTGCTACCTACAGCTAAGGCGGTGGCATTCAATAATAGTTAACACTTGGACGTGGTGGTCTCGATTACCTGAGTTCGAGTATGTACATAGAAAGACGTTTATTGGCCACGGTATTCATGTAGCACTTAGCATCAGAAGACGAATTGAACCAACGGGACATGAACAAGAAGGAAAATCTTGACCACAACATTCATTTGGCATCTAGCATCAGAAAATAACGAACTGAACTTGTGAAAAATGAACCTGAAGGAAGAAAAATACTGAGAATATTCTGCCGTGTTTCTAAAGGTCTATTCATACGAGATGTGAAGACTTGTTTCATGGATGGGGGTTCATTAAGGCCAGCGAGTTGCAATGCAGTTTATTCTGATAAGATTCCATGCTGTCGAGAATGTCACGTCTTCAATATTTATTAAAAATGAGGCACGTCAGATAATTAATCACATGAATCAGATACAGTTCAACATGTCACTACAGATAGACAGATGCGCTTTTATAAATAGGTGCACTCAAGGCGACACGCAATACAGCACAATTGCAGTAGTAGAAATTAACACAGGAACAAGGAAATCTGAAACATACACACTTAGAACGCTGCCAGACAGACTCCCGGGCGGCGTGTTGAACCTTCACGTCGATGGGGAACTATTGCAATACGGGCGGCGGCTGCGTTGGCCAACCGTAAAATAAGCTTGCACGGAAAGTTTTACACACAAACACACACAAAATAAAAAAAAAAAAAAACAAAGAAAATATAAATTCCCAAGTACATAAAAGCTTCAGTAAATGCTAATGATAAAAATGAACGAGTTGTATAAGCAGTGATATAAATAAAGGACGAATAGGTAACTATCCTAAACAGAAGAAATATTTTACTAGTTGTGAAGCACTTGACACATACCTTCTCTCTCTCTCTCTCTCTCTCTCTCTCTCTCTCTCTCTCTCTCTCTCTCTCACATAGAGTTTGTGGCCATAACCTAACGTGTCAATGAGAAGCCTGTCGGTTATCAAACTTGTAAACTGATGCCTGGCGTGTCTGGCTACCACAAGTCCCTCCCGATGACGTGAATGGCCTGGACTTGTGGCGGCGGGTTCATTAATGCTTGTGATAGTCATTGCTTTACGGGGCGAGTAATCAGGCATTGGTGGGTGTGATGGAGGGAGGAGGGCTTCACCAGGGCTTCACCAGGACTTCACGAGGACAGTACGAGCGTAATGTTCAGGAGGGAAGGAGATAAAATGTGGTTTAGTAAGAAAGGGAGGTCATTGTTTTGCTGGGACAAGTAATCAGGTAGTGGTGTGTGTGGTGGAACGGGAAGTGCTTCATGAGAACAGTACGAGCGTCAGGTTGAGGAGGGAGGGAAGGAGGAGATAAAGTTTGACGTGGTGAGACTGCGAGGGAAAGCTTTCATGGAAGAGTAACTTGCGGAGGTGTGGATTAGGGCAGGCTACGTCAAGGGGATTAATTCGTTTGTTAGAATAGAAAGGCGGGCAGGAGGAGCAGCGATGGAAACAGAAGAGAGGAATTACTGGAGCATACTTAAGAGGTTTGAAGAGTAGGATGAAATGGGAAGAGGTGCACTATAAGAATTAATGATGGTGATGATACTACTACTACTACTACTACTACTACTACTACTACTACTACTACTACTACAACTCACATATACGAATTAACAGTAGTTTTAAGACACACAACAGCGGCATTCCTTTACGTCAGTATAATCACATGCTCACAATTCTTGGCGTGGGAAAATCTATGCGGTGAAAAGCTTGCGGGAGTAGAAGGAAAATGCTTCGTGGGAATTTGCGGGGTGTGTGGCGCGTGGTGTGTGTGTATATATGTGTGTGTGTGTTGGGGGGGCGACTGTGCAGTGCCTGTTGTGTGGTGAGTGATGTGTGGTGCCTTTTGTGTGATGTGTGGTGTCTCCTTTGGTGTGTGTTGCCTGGTACCTAATGCGTGATGGTGCGTGGTGTCTGGTATGCGGTGCTGGTGTGTGGTGGTGTGTGAGCCTCACTGTGATAGACTCTCCCTTAACTCCTCTAAGTGGATCCATAGTTTTCCTCCTCACTCTCTGGTTTTCCCCGCGTGTTTCCGACATCGGATTAATTTCCCCCCTCAATCTTGCATATTTCCCTTTACCTGTTCCGGAGAGTCCCTTCCTTCATCACTGTGACAAAATATTTCCTTTAAATCCTAACCAAAACCTTTCCCGATATGATGATGAGGTTCTTCCTTATTTATTTTTGTCTTTTTTTCCTTTCGTCATTTATCTCTCACTAAAAAATACCGGCGTCCTTTTATTATCATCAGTTCATCAGTTTCTCATCGTCCCCCCCCCGCCGTGGTAATTCCTCCTCCCCTTGCTACATTATCTTCACGTCGCACGAACAATACATTCACGTAAATTACACGCCCACGCCCCACCACACCACGCCACAGGACAGCGCACTTCCTCATCATTTTCTCGTGGATTCCAGACAAGGAAGGAAATAGAGATAACGGAGTGGAAGGAGATAATATGATAGGTGGAGAGAGATAGAGTATAAAAGATAACACAGATAAGCAGAAAGAGAAATAGGAAATGAAAGAGAGATGGAAAATAAAAAAAAAGGAAACAGACGGACAGAAAAAAATACAGGCAAATACTGGAAAAATATCAAGTTTCCATCCTCCTTCTAAAAATTTCTTTCTTTTGTCCTTTGATAATAGTTTGCATTGTTCCGTTGTTGTTCCGAGCAGCTAGGTGGTGTCGAGGGGGAGGGAAGGGCAGGGGAGGGAGAGAGAGAGAGAAAAAAAAAAAACAATAATGAGGAAGCAGGGAAGAGAGGAGGACGGGGATGGTATTAGGTAGGGAAAGAGGGGAAGAGGAGGAATGCAAGATGAGTTGAGCTAGGGGAAAATATAGGGGAAGTGAATTGAATAATGAACCAGAGAGAGAGAGAGAGAGAGAGAGAGAGAGAGAGAGAGAGAGAGAGAGACATGAATATCGTAGTGTTGGATTCTGGCTTCGTCGTTCATTCATTAAACCTGCCTGGGAATTAAATAGAGTTAGCTGAAGTCTCCCCGCCACACGCCCTCCCATCCATTCCTCCAATGCAAGCTGTCTGGAAATTGGAATCGATACCTTGCTAGAATGAATAGTGATGAAGATGAGGATTTTGATTATAATAATATCATCATCATCATCATTATCATCATCATCATCATCATCATCATCATTATCATTATTGGTGTCTCCCATAATGTAAATGAGGGCGTGAGTTTTGGTGATCTACAGTGTTATTTTTTCTTCTTAAAATTACTACCGCGGCCTTTCACAGCACAAGTCAGACCGGTTAGGCCTTATTAAATGCATCAGAGTGGAATCGCACCTCCTGCTAAGAAGGAAAAATGAACGAATTTCTCGTAAAAAGGAGAAAATAAGTTTAATTTGCAAGTATTTCGTTTAGTGCGAGCGTTTCTTCCGTTTTTCTTGGTGAAGTGTGTCAAGATTTCCGTCACTCGTCTTTCCTCGTATTCTCTTTCCTAATGAACTCTTCACTCGTTTCAATAGTAGTCTGGCAAGAGTGGCGGGGCGCTCCCTCCCTCACTGCTAAGCCTCACTTTAACCCTTCCACGGTAATCTCTTCTTTAACTCAAAGGCATCAATCTTCCCCCCGGTTACACAGTTTCCAGCAACACGGGAGCATCTTTCGTCCCTCATTCTTACTGTTCCTACCAAGTTTTCCGACGATTGGAGCGACACGCGGATAGTCTGCCTCAGTGCCTGTTAACGCTATCTCGAATGTCTCAGGAAAACTATACTCCCTTACAGTTAACTAAAAGACGTGACCTGAATATGAGAATAAGTTCACTGTTTCAGTTCACACAGTTTTTGTCATAAGAACCATTAATGATCGCTCCTGGTGCTCTAAATTTTTTTTGGGGGGAATTGTCACTCCATCCCCCGTTGAAGTGTGCGATGGAGAACGTTCACGCCCACTCGTTCCTTGCCTCAATGCTCAACGAGACACCGTAAATTGAACCGTCAATTCCAGAAGTTCTCTGCTCGCTCCTATGTGTGTGTCCCTTCAGTATTACCAACATGGAACGGAATTACGTATCCCTTACCTGAAATATGGAGTAAAAAGAACGTTGATACGCATTAGTTGTTGACAAGCGCTGATAAAAACCTGCCTCGTTCTGCATCCAAACATTAGAGAACATTACGTATTCATCACAAGTAAATAATTCCAGGATATTTTCTACAAACAGATTTTTAGAGTGTATTTAAAAATCCCGGTGCTTTTTATCATAAATCTGTTGCAAATCCTGAAAGGTTCCCCAGAGAGAGAAAGCGAGAGAGAGAATCATGATCCCAACAATACCTGGTAACCTGCACCTGCTCGCATCTATATTTTTTTCAATAAGTGAATAATAACAATGGTGACGTGTGATAATACAAAAAACATTATGTACTACAAGTTTTGAGGAACATAAGAGTGTTACAAATTCGTGCATTCTAAGGCTGACAGACTTCATGATTAAACAAAACAATAACGCCAGTTATTTCTCTTCCTCCCCTCGTCCTCCTCCTGTTCCTCCTATTCCTCCTCCTCCCGAGCTAGAAGATATTCCTATCTTTCATCTGCCTACTCCTCTTTCAGTTCTTCCTCTTCACTAGCCACAAAACACTTACTCATTTTTCTTCTTCCTCCACCTCCTTTCCTTCCTTTTCCTAACCAGAAGCCACTCCTCCTCCTCCTCCTCCTTCTCATTCGTCTTGCAGTAATTTAATCAACGCCTTCCTCGTAGCTTTGAACCTCACATCGTTGCTTCACCAGTTTCCCAATACAGTCAGCCAGGGAAATACATCTTCATATCTGTGCTCGTGGTCATATACATGTGCAAAATTGGAAGAGTCCACAGAGAAAGAGATAGAGAGAGAGGGAGAGAGGGAGAGGGAGTGGGAGTGGGCTGATGTACTGTAATGGAAGAGTAATGTTCGAGGGATACGTGGAGTAATACGGTAATGGTGGTGATGGTGGTGATGGTGGTGACGGAGAGAGGGATCATGTGGTGACGCGGGGACTCTGACGCATAATGGTGGTGTGTTGCCTGGGAGAAGATTAAAGCGAGGGCGGTAACTGCACATCACCACTACCATTGTGACTAACAATTAATCATCATCACCATCACCATCCAAACATTCAGCGCCACAAAAAGCTTCTCCCGTTAGCATTGATTATTCCATTTAAGCACTGCCAAATACACACGCACATACACACACACTAGACTAGTACTGGATTCCATTCCAAGTGGCAGTGGTGGGATTAATCAGATGCAGGGGAGGGACGGAAAGGAACAAGGTGTGGGAAGGGATGGAGGAAGGGGAGGAGGAGTATGGAGAGAGAGTGAGAGGATGGTTCACACAAGGAGAGATGTTAAATCCTTTGCATAAATACCTGCATTCACGTAACTACCCTCTCTCTCTCTCCTCTCTACAGTTATCAATAAAAAGGTATGGAGTAACTATTATCGAGCCTCAATTTGGATTACATTTTCACATCAGGTCAGAGAATCAACACTCACCCGGAAATAAATTAGTGAGTGACCAAATTGTTCACAGACACGGAAAATATATCCGGCCCGTGTGTGTGTGTGTGCGTGTCTGTCTCGGTCTGTGTGTGGATTCCTTTACTACTAAATTGTCTGGGTCTGTGTGTGGATTCCTTTACCACTAAATACACACCCTCACCCATACTGTCTGTCTGTGGATCCCTTTACCACTAAATACACCCTCACCCGTATTGTCTGTGTGGATCCCTTTACCACTAAAATACACTCACCCATACACACCCCCAGGCGATCCATTTACGCGGCCATGTCACTGTACAAAAAACATCAGTACAAATCCCTGCTGGTTGCACCCATCACTCTCGTGGCCCTAGGTAGTAAGGTCGCCTCACCTGTCCTAATCCATCAAAAAGGTGTAGCATGGAATACGAACACATGGAATACGAACACACCTACTATACTACCCACGTTTGTGTAGGTTTGCGTAATAGAACTAGCGGCCTCTCTTGCATGGAGATATGATGTATATATATATAGAGAGTAGTAGTAAGAAGGTAACGGTCATTATTGATTGAGTGCGGCTTCCCTGAACAAATAATCATCAATCAATCAATCCTTTCTTCCCTAATAATTTAAATAAATCTCTTACTTTTTTTAGCTGGGCGTGTATGACTGAGCAATTTAAATCCTTTACCGCTAGCTGGGCGCGTGTATGCCAGGGTTGTCAACAACATTCTTTAATAGTATCTTTCTTTCAATGTTTATTTATGTATCCAATTTTTTTATATACATTTCAGACAATATTAGTTATTCTCACGTATGGTTGAACGATATCAAGCATCATAAAGTTGGACATTTGATTCCACAAATACTGTCTTCAACACTGCTTAGTGGTACCCTCGGACGTAGACGGTGTTGACAATGGTGCGGTAGTCAGTCACCACATGCCGACGTGTGTTAATGACGGTCCTAACTACCGGAGAGGTCAGTTGCACGCTGGAACAGATTGCAAAACAAGATGTAGTCGAGTAGGTTAGGTTTATGTGACCACTATCGAAGGTGATCTTTATTAGGTTTGTATCACTATCCACTACACAAAATCCTAGTGTGAGTATTACTTATGTTAAGATTTGTGACGTAATGAAAAAACAAATACTGGTGTTTGAGCATCACTTAGGTTACTTACGTTTCTGTGGCCGTAATTGTGAAAGGCATGTGGATGATGTTGTAGGAGGTGTGGGTGAGGGTGACGTGGCTGATTGACGTTCTCACGGCCAGGCGGAAGTCAGACTTCGTTTCCGTGAGCGTGATGTATTCTGGGCGGTGGAGCACGGTGGTGGTGATGGCCACCTGGTCATTGACGGGCGTAGACACAACCTGCGAGGAGTTAGTTGTACGAGTAGAAGTTAAGGCAACGCTACACATATACTCAAACTCAAGGAACTCACAAGTAAAACCAGGCAACTCACCTTCTGGACAGGCCTGGTGGCAGTTTGCACCACAAACTGCGTCAGGGTCACCTCGAAGCTCTGGAACACAATGTCCGTGAGTGTGGTGAACCTGTCAATGGTCACAGTCACAGTGACTGTCGTTGTGGCCTGCTGCTGAATGACGCTTGTGCCCCGCTGGAAAGAGGCGGCACCACCTTGGCCAGCGGTGCCAGCGGCACCACCGAACCCAGGGAAGCCGGCAACTCCCCGCCCTGCAGCAGCAGCTCCAGCGAAAGCTGCCCCACCAGTGCCAGAACCACCAATGGGACGCCCAGCTCCCGCAAAGCCAGCGAAGCCACTGCCAGCGGCTCCGCTGCCAGATTGTCCCGCACCTTGGCCTGCCGACGCAGAACCGCTTCCCGCTGAGCCCAACGACCCTTGGGAAGAGGAAGAGCCGGAACCGCTCCCTACTGTGCTGGATGACCCGGTCTGGCCAGACCCAAACACAGTATCACTACCGCTGGCGTACTGTTGAGCCTGGCCAGGAAGAGAATCACATAAGCAGGTTACAACTCCATTTTTAGACCCAACACGTACCAAATACTAATGGTATACGAGATAACGTTTAAACACTCACCATTCCAGGAACAAAGACTCCAGCCACCACGACCACCAGGATTGCCACCGAAGACCTCATCTGTCAACAACAATCAGCCATCACATCATACTAAAAATTAATGATTTCCCATTAATATCACCTAACCCCACAACAAGACACTCAGAATCCTACCTTGCCGGAGCGTGGTGTCGCTGGTAGGAAAGCCGAGTGTGGAATGAAGCGTGAAGCCAGGTCGGTCTCCGTTCTCACCTCCCAAGGCTCCCTTTCCCCCATCCTTTCCCTCCCGCCTCTCCTTCTCCCTCTCCCTCTCCCTCCACCACTTCAGTCTACTCCTTTTCCACTCAACTACCCAACCCCCAGCACCACCAAAAGAGCTCCTTAACTGCTGTGTAAACACCACCTTTGATCGTTCGTTCTCTTCATATTGTTAGTTCTCAGAAAAAATACAAACCAAAGAACAAATCAAACAAACTTTGTCTCCTTACCTTGCTACACACGAGGCACATTGCACGCACCAACTCATCAAGGTGATTGTTTCTTAGGGTGAGAGAATCATACAAGATGGTACAAAAAATTAGTAAAAAAAAAAAAAAACGTAAAAAAAATCTTACCCCAACATATTGTTATCAACAAATTATTTACCGTCAAAATTCTTCAGAGGGTAAATGGCCTAGGGTACAGCTGTCACAGTGTGTGTGTGTGTGTGTGTGTGTGTGGTGATACGTTCACCACACCCCCGCGTCAGGTGGTCACGTGCCCAACTCTTGCAGTGGCTGGTCTGGCTCACTTAGCGCACAGCGTCTGCCGAGTGAGTACAAGTATGAGCAGCGCGATGTTCTGGCGCAGGAGTGAGAGTGTTCATAATACTGTGTATATTATACATAGTAATGTTAAAGTTGGATCGCTCCTTCTAGATGACAGCCGTGCACTGTGGGCGTGCTTCAAAGTGCTAACTTTCCTTTCGTTCATTTCAGATTTCTGTAGAACCATTAGTGTATGCACATGTTTCAGAAGCCTGCACCGTCTGGTCAGACTAACGTGCCATGCTGATCTTCACTCATGCTTCCGGTCGCTGGTGAAGATTTTTTTTATAAACTGCTCGCTTGTGCCAGCGGACACTGCACCATCGTGTGGACGCGCCTGTAGAGGAGGTGCTTGAGGATGACTTTTACATGACAGTTTGAGCTGTTGCATCTCAGCAATCCAAGCTTCTGTCAAGACCTGTACAGGCTGAATGAACTATGCGCTATTTTTTTTTTTTTTATATCAGTAGTAACGGAAGTTCCGCTGTCCGAGTATGGGTGTATTATTTACAATTCCGTGCCTAAAAGTCATAAGACAAGAAGAGCATTGCCAGTTTTTGGCGAAACTCAGCGGCAGCATTAGCATGATGAGCTCTACACTTTTCGGCGTTAATTCGTATATAGAGTTATTTTTTCTTAAGGCTTATTGGTTTCGTGGACAGTTTGGCATCATTATAGTGCTCGTGGTTAGTAGCGAAATATAATGGATACATTGCTTTTGGAATTCGTTCGGTGTTAAACCAAAAACGTTCGGCGTTAAGTACGGCACAATATTAGTACACGGTACACCTTAACACATTGCATGTACAAGAACCTGCAAGACTCCTTCACGCACAGCACGTACGAGAACCTGTGATCAATTAGGTAAATTGAAATCGTTCATGGCATGTTAATAATACTTTATTCAAGTAACAGTTACATTATTTCATCAATTGACCTAGTTTTAATGGTAGTAGCCGAAGGTAGTGGAAGTGACAGTGGCGGTGGTGAACAGGATGGTGGTGGTGGTAACCCTCTGTACGAGGGTCTGGACGGACGGCACTGCCACGGTGTTGATCTGCGGGAAAGAAAAGTTAAGAACAAAAGTTACAAGAAACAATAGTTATGAAACCTACGTTATTATAAAGGGTGTTGCAACTGTGCCCCATGAGAGATAATGCATTCTCCTCCTCGTGATGCCAATTGCCACACGGAGTACACCCGTCCCTCACCTCGTGATGAACATTGACGTGAGTAACGGTGTGGTACAAGTCCTTCCTCTCCGTGTCGGTCAAGAAGGAAGTGAAGACAGACACCGCCGTCCGTACTGGGTTGATGCAGCTCGTCTCGCGTACTAAGGAGATCTGTGGCAGAAGGAAAAAGTTTAATGGATTACGCAATCTCTGGCGTACGCAATTTAAAGAATATTTATAAGCAACGTTTAAAGAATACTTATAAGCAACGTTATACTAACTGGCGTGTTTGTGACGGCAACGACGGCGGTGACTGTCTCCGCGTCGTCAGGGACGTAGGTGTAGTCAGTGGCGAGACTCGTCACCCTTACAGTGTATGGAATCGCTGTGCTCACCCAAATGTCGGACGTCACAGGGATACGTATTGTTTGGGTCACTGTCACCGTCACCTGCAATGTTAGTATTTAAATACAATTGCAGTTAAAGTTCCATTAGAGTCCTATGCAGTGTTACATTTGTACCTGCAAATGCAAACACTAATGCTTACCGTCTCCGTGACTGGCACCACCGGTGGCAGGTAGTATGGGGCGTGATCGGCATACTGCAACTGGCAGTTTGCCTGAAATATAAAAGTATTACAGCAACCCAGCATACTGCAGCACGCGAATCCTACAAGCTAATCAATTAATATTTATGATTTAATTCATCGTATTTGACGTCACCTGGGCCATGAGGAACAGAAAAGCAGCAACAGCAACACAACCCATCTCTGCAACGGAGGCTCACAGTTCCTGAAGACAAAACGTACACAGCCTATGCATCAAGCATTTATACAAAACCTATATGTTAAAACCACTTCAATACTAAAGTTTTCGAATAACCAAAAAGAAACTTAACCTTACCCAACGACTATAAGATCAGAGCGAGACTGGCCTCTGCTTCCTCGCGGCGCGCCTAGTAGCCTCGCCGCACCACCCTACGCGACTCACCTTTGGTCTCGGCTTCGTGCTCGGCGGTTCACAAGGTCGAGACGAGTTGCGTCGTTCGAGTGACGCCACGTCATCCTCATCAAAAAGCAAACGGTAATAAAAGGAGATGACGTTCAGGAAACTAAAACTGGACTAAGACGAAAAATAACACTATAGCTTATATATTCTTAGAGGCGAAGTGTGTCTTAAAATTTAAGTGACATTATTTATCATTAACAGTATTATTTTTCGTTTACACCATGACATTATTGTTACTAATTGACGCTCGATTTCATTAGTTAAAAGAATCCAAGAAATCGCATGAAAACATGACAGGCAGGTTCTCAGGTGTGTGTGTGTGTGTGTGTGTGTGTGTGTGACACGAAATCATATTAGCATCCCTGCAGGAGTCATATTGGTGGACATAGTGTGGAGTACAAACTTCGGACTTGAATCTGGCAGACCAGGCAAGCGATGACAGTGTTCGGGCAGAGACTGGAGTGGTCATAGGAACAGGTATTCATTCTGATTGACCTCTATCAATCCAATTTTACGAGATCCTGTAAATACTAAGCAAAATGGCAAAGTGGAAGAAAAGGCAGACGCGGGGACAACCATATATACGCAATGACAATAGAGCGAGGAGACGTAGGGAAGATAAAGACCTTGATAGGCCAGTTCCGGAGAGGAAGGAGGGAGAGAGGGAAGGGGGAAGGGGAGAAAAATATGAAACCAGCCTTTTTCCTCGCCGCCAAGGTATTGAGTAGTGGCTGAGACAAAAGACAAGCGTAAACCACCCCACTGTCACACTCTTGTTTCCAGGATGTCCGTAACCTAGCAGGAAATAGTGTGAGTGTGTGTGTGTGTGTGTGTGTGTGTGTGTGTGTGACCTGTTTCCACCGAGCGAGCAGTGTTCAGGATTTCTAGGGCAAGTCTAACCGCACCTTTAGCTTGAATTCTCTCTCTCTCTCTCTCTCTCTCTCTCTCTCTCTCTCTCTCTCTCTCTCTCTCGACTGTACGCTTACTACCTTACTATCTTACTACCTTACTATCGGTGCCTTTTTTTGTTCACTCCTTTTTATTTGCTGCTTGGTGTGTGTGTGTGTGTGTGTGTGTGTGTGTGTGTGTCCACAACTTTCGTTCAGAACAACAAGAAGGAACATGAACAATACTATGTGAAAAATTACCATCTTCTTTTTATTCCAACATCGCTATCTGTATTTTCAGAGAGAGAGAGAGAGAGAGAGAGAGAGAGAGAGAGAGAGAGAGAGAGAGAGAGTGAGGGGCGTTGTAGAAACAGGGAAAGTTAGTGTGGTGTTATTTGATGTTTTGGGGGAGAGAGAGAGAGAGAGAGAGAGAGAGAGAGAGAGAGAGAGAGAGAGAGAGAGAGAGAGTGGGAGAGGGAGAGGGAGAGGGAGAGGGGATGGGAGAGGGAGAGGTAGAGGTAGAGGGAGAGGGAGAGGGAGAAGGAGGTATTGAGGAGCTGTCAAGGAAGGGCCGAGCGGAGGGAGTGGTTATCACAGGTGAGAGAGAGAGAGAGAGAGAGAGAGAGAGAGAGAGAGAGAGAGAGAGAGAGAGTTCTATCTATCTGTCTATCTATCTGTCTACCTACCTACTTCTCTCTCTATCTATCTACCTACATACTACCTACTTACTGTCTATCTATCTATTTATTTATCTGTCTATCTGTGTCTCTATCTATCTTTCTATCTATCTATCTATCTATCTATTTATCTATCTATCTATCTGTGTCTGGCTGATAGCGCGGAAAACTGTCACTCGTAAAAGGGGTGTAACATTTCCTATCCGAGAAAAAGGCAAGAGAAACTCGTTATTTTTGCTTTTTGATGGAATGATGCGAAGAAAATAGAAACTCTGTGTGTGGAATGAGTTTTGTATATTCGCGGAAGACCGGTGAAAAAGAAATAATGTCAGAAAAAAAAAGAAGTTAAATTCACAGTTGGTTGTGATATGAATGATTAAGGAAAGTAAATAAAGACACGAAAAAAATGATGATTTATAGTATGAAATATATATGTGGGGGGGAGGAAATAAATAAATGACCTAAATAAATGTATATATAAAGAAAGGAAGAGGAATAATGGAATGCAGTAAAAAAGAGAGGAGCATAAATCAGGGAAACGAATAAAGGTTAGACAGGAAAAAAGATATATAGTTTTCGTTCGATGGACATTGTAGTAGGAAAAAAAAAAGAAAAAAAAGTGATATATTCTGGCATCAAATAAGAGTTAATAATATTCTTTATGCTCACAATTATGTCGGCTACAAAGTTAATAATAATAATAATAATGTTAAGTGTATGGTTCTGTGTTATGAAGAAAATATTTAATAGATTTTTAATGTAAGCTAATTACATAATGCTTCAGTCTTCATTTATTCTAATTAAAAAGATTTCTCCATTATTAAATTACGAAGTTAGATTTTGAAATTCTGTGCTTTCAGTTTCTAATGGCCTTACTTTGCTCTCTCTCTCTCTCTCTCTCTCTCTCTCTCTCTCTCTCTCTCTCTCTCTCTCTCTCTCTCTCTCTCTCTCTCTCTCTCTCGTTATCTTACATAAATTTTGGTACACGGTGATGAAAACACGATGAGGAGTGAAGGACGGTAGGTAAGGAGGAAGTGAAATAATTCTTCCTCCCTTCTCTCTCTCTCTCTCTCTCTCTCTCTCTCTCTCTCTCTCTCTCTCTCTCTCTCTCTCTCTCTCTCTCGTGTGGCTGGTGCTGATGTTGTTGTCTCGTGCTTCTCCCTCGCTCCCTCCTCACATTTTTTTCCTGCTCCTTCCCTGTCTCACGGTTCTCCTCAGTTTACGTCCCTGCTTCCCTCCCTCCCCGTTCTCATCCCTCTCTGATAACCTCGAGGGAGGATGGCTGGGTCTTCCGAGATTGCTCCTCCTCCTCCTCCTCCTCCTCCTCCTGAGATTGGTTTAAGAGAGAGAGAAGGAGAGGGAGAGGGAAAGAGAGTTTTGCGCCTAAAGATGTTATGGAGCAGGTATAATTTTAAGCTTGTTTTCTTCTGCTTTCTTTCCTTCTTCATTGTTTCTGTCTAATCAAGCAGACGTTCAGTGTTGATTGTGCTGTTCAAGTGTTTATGGAAACTGTTGTTATGATGTTGTGGATTGTGATTGTAGTGCTGTGTTTTGGGTTTGTTTGGGTTATTGTCTGTGGTTGCTGTTGTTGTTGTTGTTGTTGTTGTTGTTGTTGTTGTTGTTTGCTGTTGTTTGCGTAATGAAGTGCGTGTGTATTTGGTGCAAGTTTTTATTTTTCACTAATTAAGATAAGTGGTAGTTATGTAATGCTTGTACCAGACGCTCTCTGTTTTAAAAGTCTGTGTGTGTGTGTGTGTGTGTGTGTGTGTGTGTGTGTGTGTGTGTGTATGTGTGTGTGTTATAACAGT